>NC_054378.1:83974716-84187216 GCF_017654675.1 Xenopus laevis | reverse complement strand
TTTTTGGTCATCTAATTTATTTTGAACGGGTTGAATGATTATGAATCTATTTTATTACAGGATTATTATCAGATTATTAAGAATCCCATGGATTTGAGTACCATAAGAAAGAGACTGGAATACAATTATTATTCAAAGGCTCTAGATTGCATTCAAGATTTCAATACCATGTTCACAAACTGTTACATCTATAATAAGGTATGACTCTTAAAATGTAACCAACACTGATTTATTGTAATTTTAGCAATGCAGGGGTTATATTTTTGGATAAGTAAAACTGTCATTGTCTAGAACTAGGTGTATTTTCCAAATTCTGTATATTCTATATAATTCCAAAGGAAATATATAGTACCATGCAAAAGTAATCATCCCCCCACTTACTGTGGGCAAAATCCTATTTTATTTTTTCGGGTCTTCCATTCATAATCTCCTAATTACAAGTAGTTTGATTACAAACTTGTTTTTCTATTAACACCTACCTTAAAAGCCCAGAAAATTTACAGAATCCATCTTTTCACAACAGACAAACTGCTTTCAAGCCAACTTGTTTTCTAAAATGAAATGATTCATGAAGTATCATCTTGGTTTATTATATTACTTTAATCCAGTGCAGGTATGGGATCCGTTATCTGGAAACCTGTTATCCAGAAAGCTCCGAATTACGGAAGGCCATTTCACATAGACGCCATTTTATTAAAGATAATTCTTCTTTTCGCTGTAATAATAACCATATCTTGTACTTGATCCAAACTAACATATAATTAATACTTATTATAAGCGAAGCCAGCCTATTATCAAGGGAAGGGAGAATGTCACTACCTACAATCGGGTTTTCATAAAGAGATTATAATCGAAGGTACTGATTTTTTTAATTGAAGTATATTTGGGATATGTTTCTTTCTCGCTAAAGAAAGTTAAAATGGGATTTTGTTTTTGCATTCACATCCCCTTAAATGTTTACATGATTTTCTAGTAGATTTAAGGTAAAGAGCTCCAAAATACAGAAAGATCTACTATCCAGATTAAAAACCCAGGAAAATTCATGAGAATTCTGAATGACAGGTGACATACCAGTGTTTTAAAAACACCTGGTTAATGTGTTAATTGCTTATGTTCGTTGAATTGGCAATATCCCTCAATAAATGTTGGATGTTCGTTGGCCCTAAGGATACTTAAGACATTGTACTTGGTCTGAAGTGGCTACAAAACCAACTCTGTTGGTAACAAAGTTGTTTTGTTTTTATATAAATAAATTTTTGTGGGTAAGACTGGGTGCTTGGCCTTGACACCATGCACGTGATGATGTCACTGAGCCCTGCCAGCCAGTGACATCAATGCCATCATGGACCAGACCCCTTCTGGGATGAAAAGGTACTAAGCAGCCCTAAAATTGCAGACCCCCTTATATTAATAATTTAGAAGGGTTTACAAGATGTATTTTTGAAATCTAATGTGAAAATACCATTAACTTTCAAAAAGTACTGTTTTATTGGTAACGTAACTAGTGATTCAAATATATTAGCAATGGATACTACATCCAGAACAGCCATTAACTTTCAATTATATTAATTATTTTATTATATATTCTGATTTCTGCTATATACACTCACCATCACTCAGTGCTTTCATAAAGAATTATAAATACAACAGTGTGTATATATGTGTATATGTATATATGTGTGTGTGTGTATATATATATATATATATATATATATATATATATATATATATATATATATATATATATATTATATATAGATATATATATAGATATATAGATAAGTGAAAAACATCATTCTTGATTGCAGCCAGGTGATGATATTGTGCTAATGGCACAAGAACTGGAAAAAGCGTTTATGGAAAAGATTGCGGAAATGCCACATGAAGAAATAGAGTTATCCGTCGTTGGAAATAGAGGAGTTAAAAGCAGAATAAAAATTTCAGCAGTAGCAGCAGAAGGTAACTTCTAATCTTAAAGTTATTAATCCACATAAAATGAAGACTTACATGTCTCATGTCTGAGAATTATATCTATTTGTCAAAGGTTGAAAGTGAGGATTTACCTATATAAAGATTATCATCTTTTTTTTTATTAATCACAGCAGACAAAAGGGTGTGCTAACAAAAATACAGTTTTTGAAACATCTCGGTGTGTTAGCATAGATGATAAAGATAAATATTCAGCATGGATTAGACAACTAAGATTTCCCAAATGTGGGTAATGTCTATTATAAATTTTATACTTGGTTTATTGTAACTGTGCTAGGCCAATCTGAGCAAAGTCCTGACTGGAAGCTAAGGTTCATTGGCGTGGGCTTACTTGCATCATGTTAAAGGGCCATTATAGTATTTTCCAGTTTATTCAACATTAAAGGAACAGTAACACCAAAAATTCAGTGTTTTAAAGTAATGAAAATATAATGTAGTGTTGCCCTGCACTGGTAAAACGGATCTGTTTGCTTCAGAAACACTACTATAATTCATATAAACAAGTTGCTGAGCAATGGCGGAAATTGAAAAACGGCTGTATGGCACAGGATAATTAATGGATAACATGTAACACCATTACCGTATATACTCGAGTATAAGCCGTCCCGAGTATAAGCCAAGGTACCTAATTTTACCTCCAAGAACTGGGAAAGCTTATTGACTCGAGTATAAGCCTAGGGTGAGAAATGAAGCAGCTTCTGGTAAGTTTCAATCAAAAAATTGAGTGTTTCTGCTCCCATTGTAGGTTCCGGCGTCTCGTTTTTGGATGCCGGCGACCATTCTTGGACGCCGGCGAATATTCTTGGGCGCTGGCGACCATTTTTGCGCTTGACCCGAGTATAAGCCGAGGCAGAGTTTTTCAGCATATTTTGGGGGCTGAAAAACTCTGCTTATACTCGAGTATATACGGTATGTTCTACAGAGCTTATCTGCTGTGTAACCTGAGCCTTTTCTCCTTTGAATAGCTGCCCCCATGGCTACACAGCAGCTTATTTATATAAACAATAGTAGTGTTTCTGAAGCAAACAAAGCAGTTGTTCTAGTGCAGGGAAACACTGCATTATATTTTTATTGCTTTAAAACAATTACATTTTTTGATGTTACTGGTCCTTTAATACAAAGGAACAGTTATGCAGCAATCTGAGTGCCAAACATGCCAACAGGACAAGTTCGAGCTTTTTGTAAGTAAAGAATATATTAAGGAAAACCTTATCATGTAGTCATTTTGTGTATTTTAGAAACTCATTTAAAGTGATCATAAATGCCCAGATTGATTAGTGCTGGTTGGACAATTTCAAACTTGCTGCACAAAATCTTGCCTTGTATGTTCACCGTGGATGTTTGACAGACCCTTTGCACCATTTGGATGCCAGTTGGTTTTTCAACATTATTAAGAATTAGTGGTGTGTTGATGGTACATTGGCATGAGTTGACAGTATTGTCAACTGCTTGTTGTATATATGTGACATACATGCCCAGATTTGTTTTTGCAAATTGGACCATTTGGTATTTACCACTCAAAAGTCAACTGTCTACCATCCTTCCAATCTACTGTATGCAAGTAGATCTGTCAAGACTTACAATCTCTGGTATTTGGAAGGGAGCCCTTTATAGAATCTCACCTGCACACCTGTTTCACCAAATCCAATGCTTTAGTTCCCATTTTTTTCCAGATTTGCTGATAAGGTAAGAGACACATTTGTGCCATAAAGTGACTGTTGTAACAGTTCAATGAATTTGCTACACTTTGTGGCGCAATAAGTTGGCAAAAGAGTCTAAAAAAATTTGAGTTAGTAGTTCCTACTTTTGCTGTGGGTGAAATATAAGTGAAAACCACTTTTCAGCGATTACCATGAAGTGATCTTTCTCTCAGCTGCTTCAGTTTTCTGTGCCTTGGGCTGATGCATGCACAGTAAATTGGGAAGGCTTTTTTTTTGTTAGGCTTTTCATTCAACCGCACATTCACACCTTCACAAACAAAGAAGAAGCTGAAGAAGAGGATCACTGTAGTGCTCAGTGAAAAGTGCCCCGGGCTAGTGTAGTTTTCTACTACGATCATTGGGTGGTGCCTAGCATTTGGTACCAATGTTTCCTCTAATTCCTTTTTCACTATGTGCGCAAAAAGTTATTTTGTGTGCACATTTTAAACTTGTTTTTAAAACTGTGCTCAGGTCAACATTTATACAAAATGTTGTTTTCACTAGGGATGCACTGAATCCACTATTTTGGATTCGGCCGAACCCCCGAATCGTTTGCGAAAGATTCGTCTGAATACCGAACCAAACCCTAATTTGCATATGCAAATTAGGGGTGGGAAGGGGAAAACATTTTTTACTTCCTTGTTTTCTGACAAAAAGTCACACGATTTCCCTCCCCCGCCCCAACTGAACTACGGTTCGGCTGGGCAGAAGGATTTGGCCGAATCCAAATCCTGGATTCGGTGCATCCCTAGTTTTCACACAAAATTCCTTGTGCACCCCACAATTTGATGTGTGCTCTGGCCTCAAAATTTGTGCGTACACTCACGAGCACACACCTTGTTTGGTTCCCCCAGTGATTATAACTTTTCTTTTAAGGTCATTGACTAAAAAAAATACATTTTAAGACATGATCTGAAGATAAATAACTGTTTCAAACATTTTGTTTTTATTTTAAATCTATAGTTTTAGTTCTAAATATATCTGTAAATCCTCTCTTTACATCAATTGGTTGAAATACAGGCTTGTAAGATATGAGTGAAATATCAGCAAGATTTAATTTTTCTTTTTGTGTGTAGGATTTTATCTGCATGCAAGTTTCTTTGCTGATACTTCTCATGTGCATTCTGTATTAAAATGCTAAATATCATAACATGCATACAATTTGCATAGTCCATATTCTTAAAGGAGTAGGAAAGTAATGTTTTATTATTTAGTATACTGTACATGCATACACGCAACAAGGGACCGAAAATGGCAGTAGAGGGATAGGGTCTGTTATCCATAAACCCATGATCCAGAAAGTTTGGAATGTGGTAAGATTTGTACAAATTACTTTGCATTTGATATTAGTCCAATACATTGGAGTTGCACTGGACATCCTCTGCCAGAGGAAAAATGTGCTTTTAAAAAAAAAGGATACAATGGGTTACACCCCTAAATATCTCATAACGTTTTGGTAAATATTCTCTGACCTCTGTTGCAGTTTAATGCTACTGCATGGAGCTGCCTTTCATAGTATTTGCTCTTAATATTAAATAGGCATATGCATAATCTCACTTTTTTTATTTTTTAATCCAGAGTCGAGAGAGGATTCCGATTACATTCCGGTTTCTAAGAAAAAGATGGTATCACAGAAAATGCATAGGAGTCCATTTCCTTGTCCTGTAATTGCAATGATGCCCAAAAGAACAACCCTTGTTCCCTTGTCTATCATTCAGTCAAAGACTTCTAATTCTGCATCTTCAATAAGCAAAGTAAGTGGACATGATTTGCAGTATAACTGTATTTGTTTGTAAATAGAAATATAATCTAGTTATTTTCCAGTGACAAATACTGTGAATTACATACAGGTATGAGACCTGTTATCCAGAAAGCTTGGGACCTGGGTCTTTCCGGATAACGGATCTTACTGTAATTTAGATCTTCATACCTTAAGGCTACTAGATAATCATGTAAACATTAAATAGGCTGGTTCTGCTTCCAATAAGGATTAATTATATTTTAGATCAAGTACAAGCTACTTTTGTTTTATTTCAGGGTTAAAAGGAATCCTTTTTAAAAATGTGGTTTATTTGGATAAAATGGAGTCTGTGGAGATGGCCTTTCCGTAATTACAGTAGTTACATAATTAATTTGGGTTGAAAAAAGACCAAAGTCCATCAAGTTCAACCCTTCCAAATGAAATCCAGCATTCATACACACACTGACCCCTCCATACAGTCACATAAAATATATACCCATATCTATATTAATTGTAGTTTTTAGTATCACTACAGCCTTGAATATTATTCTTGTCCAAGCCCTTTAAAGTGGACCTGTCTGTACTTCATAGATTTCGCTGCACTCCCCCACATTCCACCACCCTCCTAACCATCTTAACAGTGTAGTCAGTGCATAGACATGGGTATCGGGTGCCCCATTCTGACACATATACAAGATTGTGGGATTATGCAGAGGTTGCCTTAAAGGAATTGTTCAGTGTAAAAATAAAAACTGGGTAAATAGGCTGTGCAAAATAAAAAATGTTTCTAATATAGTTAGTTAGCCAAAAATGTAATGTATGAAGGCTGGAGTGATTTGATGTATAACTTGTCAGTCAGAACACTACTTCCTGCTTTTCAGCTCTCTTGGTTTACATTGACTGGTTACCCTGGTTACCAGGCAGTAACCAATCAGAGACTTGTGGGGAGCCACATAGGTCATATCTGTTGCTTTTGAATCTGACCTGAATGCTGAGGATCAATTACAAACTCACTGAATAGAAATGTCCCATGTGGCCCCCCCTTCAAGTCGCTGACTAACTCAGATATATAGAGCTGAAAAGCAGGAAGTTGGATTCTGGCTGTTTTATTAGACATCTGTTAACTCCAGTCTTTATATATTACATTTTTGGCTAACTAACTATATTAGAAACATTTTTTATTTTGTACAGCCTATCTATTTACCCAGTTTTTATTTTCACACTGAACTATTCCTTTAATAAGTGTCTTCAAAATGGCAGCTGCCTGTCTACTGTGATTGTGAATGCCAAGATTAATAAACACAAGATTTCAATAATTTTTATAGTGTAAAAGGGAAATGTATTTTGCTTGACTAACATCATCTGATAGGATTTGGAATTATTTCTTAAGGTGACAGATCCCCTTTAAAGGCATTTACAGAATCGGCCATCACAACATCGTCCAGCAGAGCATTCTACAACCTCACTGTACTCACCAAGAAAAACTCCTACACTGCTTCAAACAAAAGTTATTTTCCTTTAGTCTAAAAGGGTTGCCTCTGGTGGGGGATCCATTTAAAGAGAAAAAAAGATCTCCTGCTATCTGTGTATAATGCTCTCTAATGTAATGTAATGTAATCATGTCCCTTCAGAGGGGTATTTTATTCCAGAGAGAACAACCCCATACTTTATACTTCATTATTCCTAAAAGGGGAACTATCACGAAAATGAAAATTTCGTCATGCTGAGGTGTGGCTCAGAGTTTGATTGAAAGGTAGGTCTACTGCATCTTTTAGGGGGCTTCCTTTATTCATAGATGTTGAGAGCTAATTCAAATAGCCAACTCTAGTACAAACAAAAATCTAACAAAATAACTGACTCTGGCACACTCCCTGCATGCAGCAAAACAGGATTTTCATCAGAGATTGTTATTTAATACATCTTCTCGGCAACCCCCAATGGATGTATTGGACATGTCAATCAAAAACTGACTCCACCTACTGCATGAAGAGAAAATAAAGAGAGACAGGATGCTGAGTATGGGACAGTGAAGAGTTACTTGGTAATTTCAGAAACAGTACAGAATATTAAATTGGTTATATTCAGAAACGTCTTATTTCAGTGAATTAAAGCATTTATTACATTTTTATTTTTGTGATTGATCCTCTTTAAGGACTGGAGCCCAAAACTGCACTGCTTACTCAAGGTACGGCCTTACCAGGGACCTATAACCAGGAATAATTATGTTTTCATCCCTTAAGTTATTTCCCCTTTTTTATGCAAGAAAGTACTTTTTTTTTTTTTTTTTGCTTTAGTAGCCACAGAATGACACTGCCTGCAAGTTTATACTGTGTAGGACCCCAGCACTGCCCCCACTTTTTTTTCCACTATCCTTTTTCTCACCAATAGCCTGCTATATGCCTAATCATATGGTCACACAGGCCATAGTGTTTTGGTTAAAAAAAATGATTTCATAATATTGGGGTTCCAAAAAAGTGGAACCCTTGTTGAGGCCACATTGGTATTCTTATATATCCTTGTATTTTGAATTAAGTTGAGAAATCCCGTGTCCATGGACAAATAATGTAGAAAGATCATTAACATCATGACATTAGTCATGTGCGTGGAACATTTGAGGAGATGACAATACTGTGCCGTGATTTAAACAATAATACATATAAAAACATATTCCTAGACTTAACCTTGTTTTGAATATACAAAGGGCAAGTGGTGTTTGCGATGAAGAGCTTGAACATTATAACAGATCTACCTTAGCAAGTCTGCCAATTTAGTTCTATTTTTATAAAGGTAGAACTAGGCAATGTAGGACAATTGGCATTTATAAATACAAGAAACTGTATAGTACTTTGCAAAAATGAATAATTGAATTCTCTAAATTTACTAAATAACAAATCAAAAAACTTTTGCTTTTTTTTATAATGTGAAATTTCATGCGGAAAAAAAGCTAAAATATGCTGTTTTTGTTATTCAATACCAATTTAAATGTTTTCTTTTTATATCACTTCCTTTTGCATCAATAATAACTTTAACTCTGCTGGTATAATTATGTACTAGCTTTGCATATAGTTTTATAACAAAAAATCTTGTACAGTGTACCAAGCTTCCATCATTGTAATACAGTATGACTTATTTTGCTCCGGCCTAATAAAAGACATTAAATCATGGAGTATATCAAAATGTGAAAAAGAGCTTGCCATAAGGAAATTTTGCCTCTCTATATACACTTGAATGGGATTTTTAGAAGTTGGTAAATATGCCCCTAAAAATCCCATGCATGTGAATAAATAATGGAGGGCTTTCCCTCTGGTGAGCTCTGTTACCTTAATAAATATATCCCATTGAGTCCATTTTAAAATTGGGTGTATTTATTAAAGCAGGATCAGCTACTGAATATTCCTTGAAGGATTCATTCAGGTTAGACTTAGCACAACTTTTATACAGAGTAAGTCATGGTGGGACTTGATAAAAAGTACAATATTTTTCTAAGAGTACTCCGCTATGGTCATAGATCTCTTTAAATCTTTAAATCTGGTCATCTGGTGGTGTGAGAATGCAGACTCTGTGAATTACCCGCTCACCCTCTAAGTGCATCTGCTCAGTGTATACCTAAATAGAAAAATCTTGCAGCTCACATTATTCCACCTGCAGCAGAAGCCCATTTTATAAATCCAGTAACCACTTGTACAGTTCAAATCTAGCTTGCTATCTTGAGTGTTGCTATCAGTGATCCAAGTGTTTGGAAGAGACAAAAGAGGATACCTTTCTGTTGGAAACAGTGAGTTATTAATACTGGTTACTTGTAGCACCTTCGCTTTTGATACTAGAACTAATTATGGCAACCATTATACAGCATCTGAAAAACATGTTAAATATACAACTATTGAAACTGGAATCTGTCTACAATAGTGTTTTTCAGCCATATAATCCAAAGTATTCCTGAATTTTATAATAATTCTAGCTGATTTTTTTTAAGCAGTTTCATTCCTAATATGTGGCTAAAAGCTGTTGTAAGAAAATAGGGATTAGGCAATCTCGCTGTAGCACAGGCAGATGCCAATTTCTCAAAATTTAAATTTATGAATTTGAGGCTTTTGAAAGTTAAAATATACTCAAAATTGTACCGCTGAAATGTTTTCTTATTTATTAAAAAGTTTGATTATAGAAAAAACTGCAATGTATCAAATTCATGTTCTACTCATAATTTTCAAAAAGTCTACTAATTCTCAAAATAATTTGAAAAAATTGAAAAACTCATTGAAAAAAATGCTTACTTTTTGCCAAGAGCAACTCCAATTAACTACATAAATGTTTTTTCCCCACTGCATTCTTATTTATGATTTATTAATTTGTTTTCATTGACATTTTCATTTTAGGTCAATAAAGGCATTAAAAGGAAAGCTGATACAACAACTCCTGCCGTATCATTCACTGCAACCAGCTGTGAATCGTCTCCAACTTTATCTGTACCAAAACCAAATAAAATACTGTCTGGAACAGCGAAAACTAGGTCAGCTGAAACTTCATCTGTGGATCTGCCTGATTCTCAGCATCACATCCACCTTATCAAAAACAATCAAATATGTGAACGGCTAAAGCATTGCAATAATATACTTAATGAGATGATGTCAAAGAAACATGCAGAGTATGCATGGCCTTTCTATAAAGATGTGATCCCTACATCCTTGCTTGATTATAGTGATGCTATGAAACACCCCATGGACCTTGGAACGATCAGAGTAAGTTTATTTTGAGTTGACAGTTGGGACATTATTCTTCTTCTCCTAACAAGATGTTTTATATAGTCCTTGTGTTTTTGTGCATCTTTTTCCCTTTACTAGTAGATCTTAGGAAAACATCAAGGAGGCTGGCAAAAGCCTGGTCCCACAAAGTAGTAGAGCCGGAGTCAGATTGTAAAAGGTTAAAAAGCTTACATTTTATTCTCCATAATTAAAAACCAAGGCCTGGCGTGTTTCGTGTCTACCAGGGACACTTAGTCATAGGCTTAGTCAGATAAGTTGTAAATTCATGTGAAATGACAGTGAGTGCTGATCTATTCACACACACATACATATTAGGGATGCACCAAATCCACTTTTTTGGATTCGGCCGAACCCCCGAATCCTTCGCGAAAGATTCTACCGAATCCTATGCATATACAAATTAGGGGTGGGAAGGGGAAAATAGTTTTTACTGCCTTGTTTTGGGACGTGTTTTCCATCCCCACCCCTAATTTGCAAAAATGTGTGTGTGTCTTCAAAGTCTGGTATTGCGATTTCTGCATGTTCTCAAAGTTAGGTTAGCACTAAAGTGGGTGAAACCTTAATAGAGTAACCCTGAAAACCAATTATTCAATTTAGTTGGCCATGCACATATTTCACATGGCTTAGTAAAACCTTACAATGCAGTTTATGTACACAAACCCACACCCATCACCTAAGGAATCTTTAAAACCTGCTTTTGGTAATCTGCACCAGTGGGTTGCAGGCAAGAATTGTTTTACTGATCACTGGTTTGGTACCAGTCACACTCCCGTGTTTACTTTTGCTCTTATTGGTTAACCACTTTATTCCCCTTCTGCAGAATGCATCAGAACAATTTGCAGGGTTTTCATGATTCAGCGTCTATTGTTTTTATGTTTCCCAAGTTAAAGGGTTAATGTGTCAATGTAGTACATTTGTAGTATATTGTTTTTGTGAAGAAAATATCTTTAACCCTACCTGCAGCATAGGGCTCAAAAACTTTTCAACAATTGCTGTCAAATAAAATTTTTGTATCATTAGCTAGAACCCTTAAAAACACACCTCACAATCCTGTAAACAATCTTAAATTCTCGTTACTGAGTTGGGTCAATGTGCTGGCGGCAGTATACAGTTAGGTCCATAAATATTTTAACAGACAACTTTTTTTTTTCTAATTTTGATTTGATTCGTAATTAGTAATTGATTCCACGTGAAGCAAGCTTATTGTAGATTTTCACACTCAGACAGCAATCTCTATTCTTCGAACTTGCAATCTATGTTCAAAAAGATTGAAAGGCCAGTAACACTAGAAGACTAAATACTGTGTTTTACAGGTCACTTTGTCTTTACCTTCAAAATGTTTGTCATTTCTAGAAAGCACAAGATTTTTTTTTTTTCCAAAATAATTTTTATTATTTTAGAAAGCACAAGATTTAATTTATTTTTCTCCTATAAGCACTTTTACAATAACCAGTTTATATCTGACATATATGATCTGTTTTTGAGTAGCTAGTGCTATTCCTAAGCTAATAACACAAACAGCAGCACAAAATATGAGCAGTGTTTTAGAGCTGACCTAAATAAAAGATCCCTGGGCACTCTTAGTGGTATTGATCTTAATGTTGTAAGTCTGCTGTATTTCAGGCTAGTACAGTAAGCCACTTCTTGCCTAATTCTTTTGGGTTCTAACTTTATATTGCTTGTTTCTATCAATAACACCTTCTCTCAAAGAAATGTTTGTTTGCCAACTATACAGTGATTAACACTTTTTCTTTCCCTTCTAACACTTTTATTAAGGACAAAATGGAAAATGGACTCTATAAAGACACTCAGGACTTTGCTTCTGATGTCCGATTAATGTTCATGAACTGTTATAAGTACAACCCTCCTGATAACGAAGTAGTAAATATGGCTCGAAAGCTGCAGGTAATTGGGAACCTTAAAACCATTTACTGTATCTAGATTGACTTTAAGCCACTTTTTGTATGTATTTTACATTCTAATTGTTTTTGGAAGAAATTTTGTTTTATTTGCCCATTCTACACATGGCATACCTGCAACTGTCTGAGGACTTTTTAAATATCTTTTGTATCTCCAGGATGTTTTTGAGGGGATGTTTGCCAAAATACCAGATGAACCACTTGCTTCTCAAAGTGTAGTAGAGAGATACAAGTCTTCTACTGATGAAAGTAGTAGTTCTAGCTCTTCTGAACAAAGTCCGTCTGATTCTGAAGATGAACGGGCACGACACCTCGCTTTGCTACAGGACCAAGTATGTATTAGCTCTCTAAATATATGAACTCTACAAATGCTAAATAATTCCTATATAGTTTACTGATGTATCTAGTGGAAGCCAGTTTTTAAAATTGTGGGGCCAATATATTCATCCACCTTGCAACTTCCCAGTCTCTGTGTTCTGGTCTGGCCATATATAGCTCTATCACAGTATCCACAGGGTAACTAAAGCAACTATATTCTGTTTGCTAGCAGCTAAAATACAGCTAAAAAAGAAGGGATATTTTAAAGTAAATAATAAAATGGTTTATTATGTGTTAATGTTAATTTTGTTTTCTTTCAAAACCCTTAATGTGTTTAACATTTACAATTTAAATCCTTTTTATTTGTGACTTAATTTCCATAACTCAGCCTGTGTATTTACCCACCTATACAGTATTACCCTGATAAAGTGTGTAGGGACAGCTATCATTACTGGAGTAATTGCAATTTTCAGGTCTTATAAGTGCATGCCTTTCAGATCACCACAAGATGTCACTTTATGCAACATTTAGAGCACACACTACATTTGGCAAATTATTAAAACTACGCTGGTTCTGTAAAATGCATCTGTAATCTTATAGCTCAGGGCAGTTCAAGAACAGCTTAAAGCTTTAACAGAAACACCCGTACCCAAAGCAAAAAAGAAGTCTAAAAAAGGGAAAAAGAAAAAGAAGAAAAGGGAAAGGAAGAAAATATTGAAAAGAAAATCTTGCCAAGGTCAGAAAAAGAAAAAAGTAAAACAGAAAGAGTTGAAGAAGAGGTCTATTTTCAGGTGAGTTAAAACCACTGATGTCAATGTTTGTAGTGCATTGGCAACATAAATGTATTGCAACCATCATTTTAAGTCTTTACTCTTAGGTTATACACCTTAAAAATATAAAAAACTTTTTGTTTTACTTTACTGACAATTTTTCCAAAAACTACTGGTCAACTATCTGCTGGCAGCTTCCCCAGGCTGTGCAGGAGGCACAGTCATGATCATTTACCCACATCCTAATGTGCTTCTCGGCAGGGACCTTAAGGAGGTGCCCAGCACTTATTTGTAACATAAGTGTAGTTATAAGAATCCTTTTAATTCTTTATTGTAGTGCTGTCCAAGTTCTGTTGTACTGAGGGCTGGAATTTTTTCTGGCCTACATGTTGGAGGGCTAATAATGGAAGTCAGTGTTGGGCACTCCCCTTTTAAAACCACGCCCACTTTAATCCACACCCATATTATCTCAAGAAATGTTTAGACAGTATCCTCATTAATGGTGGTACTACACCAAAAACACAAATGGCTGGTGCTCCCTGCAGGGATATCACTTACTCATATGTGTAACAAAAAAAGTAAACTATACCCTTCTCGAACAATGTAGGTCTCCATAAAAATATATTGCATAAAACAGCGCATATGTAAAACCCTGCTTCATGTAAATAAACCATTTTTCTAATTTATTTTTATAGTAGTATGTGCCATTGGGTAATCATTAATAGAAAATTGCTATTTTAAAAAAAATAAGGGCTGCCCCCTGGGATTCTACGATTCATGGTGCACACAAACAAACCGTACATGTTAGGTCACATGAGCCAATAAAGAGTGTCGATAAAAGGGATCCGGTTGTTGTCTTAGATGCCTCATATTATAAAAAGGAGGTACTGAGACAATTAAACGATATACAGTAGACACCTATACCCCCTTCCCCCACCGAACATGGATCCCACTGAGAAGTTTCTGGTGAAATTAAATATACTGTTACTGGAAGGATATGAGAAGGGGAACACTACTAAGGATTCATTTAAATTTATGAGCTGTAAAAAATTGTGTGGTTCTGTTGTTTTATATTTTACCCGAGGTACACAAATCTTTAGTAAATGTGAAGGGATGCCCATTGTGGCGATTATTGGTGCCTTGGGGAATTTTTGTCACAATAGATTGATAAACTTTTGATACCATTTGTGATGGCACTTCCTACTTTTCTAAGAGACGCTGCTATGTGTATTAATAAATGTATGGATCTTGATTGAAAGACTACTTATAGATGGTTCTCGAAGGATATTGACTACACTTGCACATTCTTCCATTGATCACTCTTTGGATCTGAATGCTATTTATTTTTGATTGCAATATAATCATAAATATCCTAATATTCAGAATAAATTTATTATGCAAGTTTAGGATTTGCATTCAAATATTTTTTTATTTAATGTCAGGTTTTATCTCCAGAGATGTGGGGCTGCTAAGGGTGCTTTGTTTGTGACCATGTACAATAACCTTTTTATGGGTTGGTGGGAGCGGCTTCACATCTTTAGGGAGAACAAAAATAGAACGTTTTTATCATTATATTGATGACTGCATAGGAGTGTGGGATGGTGATGAGTCATCATTCACTTCTTTTTTGAAATATTGCAATAATGTGTTGGAGGGGATAGCTTTCATATTGGAGACACACATAAACATGATTGTATTTTTAGATGTAGTCTTTTTAGCTCTAGATCTGTTTAGAAAACCTATTACATGCAATACTTTATTGCATTCAAAAAGTAGGCATCCTGGTGTGCCAGTTTTTCCATCTAAAGGTGGCCATACACGGAGAGATCCGCTCGTTTGGAGATGTTGCCAAACTAGCGGATCTCTCCCCGATATGCCCACCTTGAGGTGGGCGATATCTGGCTGAGCCGATTGTGGGCCCTAGGGCCCAACGATCGGATCTAACGATGGGTAACAGGCGGTCGGATCACGGGACCACATCAACAAATGGATGCGGCCGCGATCCGACAGGATTTTTAGTCCCGTCCGATCGACATCTGGCCGACTTTTGGCCAGATATTGATCGGGGAACCCCGTCGGAGGGCCCCATACACGGGCCAATAAGCTGCCGACTCGGTCTGTCGGCAGCTTTATCGGCCCGTGTATGGACACCTTTTGACAGATGCCTTTCAACATCAAGCAATGCTTTTATGGGACAGATTTCATGAGAGAGGATATCCACTACAAGTTATTAGGTTATTATGGTATATGTATATGCCTATGAGAAGGCAGTACAGAGTCATATATTACAGTTGTTATGATAACAAGAAAAAATGTTTATCAACTTTGAGGTTTTGCACCACTTTTAATAGGGGTTTTTATGCTATACAACAATATGTCGGGGAGCATTGGGATGTTCTGTTGCGGGATCCTATTTTAGCTTCGGTTTTAGAGAAAACACCCTCTTTTGTTTTTAGGAAAGGGAAGAGTCTGTCTTCCTGGCATTTCAAATGTTTATAAGTAAGCATGGCATACTAGTGACTGTGGTTCTCCATATATGTGTTAGACCACTTGTAAGCCGCCTTTGAGATTTTTGGAGCATCTATTAGAACGCAAAGATTTTAAATCGGCAAAAGGGAAACGTGGTTGAGAAACACAACGGGCATGCAGATATATTTTTTCAAATTATTGATAATAAACCCAAGTTTCAGAATAGAAGGGGAGATCTTGATTGGAGGCTGTCCATGAGTTAGGCCTATTGGCTTTATCATTTAAAAACTATAGCTATACATGGTGGAATGAATAGAGAATGGGAACCAGGGCTGGATTTACATAGTGGGCGCCCCTAGGTTCGTCGCCCCCATCCTCTCCCTTTTATTCGCTCAAATTGTCATCGGGACTTTAGTAATGGGGATTGGCGCACGGGAAATTTATAAAACTATCGTATCTCCTAGTGTTTCTGAACCAATGTGGGTGTGGTTGGGCAGCATGCCAACCCTAAAATCCTGCTGCCCTAGGCCCGGGCCTTGGTGGCCTTTCCACAAATCCAGGCCTGATGGGAACTCTCCTGCTATTAATGACTCTTAATGATGTTTTTAAATGCTCATGCTCTAGTTAGCTGGTGATGATGAGACCAAGGGTTCGCTCTGAGGAAGTGCGAGATGCCACAAAATGTCTGGTCCTTATGTGGATTTATGCCCTGATATGTTTTAATGTGTTACTATAAAAGAGACTACTTTTAACTTTAGAGCATAAGCTCTGGTGCTATGAGTGGGACATGCTAACATGTAGCACAGACTATCGATGTTTTGTCCATTGTGGTGCTCCCGGGTTCATATTGTTTTTTTGAAACACACAGGCAGCAAGGGTATGGCACACACAAGCAGAGTAGGGCAGGCAGAGTATGGTACCCACACACAGACAGAGTTAGGTAGGAGACAAGGAAACCTATCAGAACCACTAAGATGAACAGTATGTTCTGTACTATGTACAGTAACACAATGCCATTGCTGCTCCTACAGTCTGAGGTGTGAACATTGTGGGCAATAACAGTCTGAGGTGTGATCAAAGCAAGTACTTACAAGTGTGAACAATCCAGGGACATTCAGGTGTGAAGAATATATGGGATTCTAAGTGTGAACAATGCAGATCATACAGCCTGACAGGCCTGGGCCTAGGGTGGCAGAAAGCTGAAGGTGGCCCGCATTTGGACTGGGGACTAGGCAGGAGATTTTGGCAGTTGCTTGAATCTCCCGCCCACACTGTGCGTGCAAACTAGGAGCTGTCATGGTTAGCGAAGTGAGCATTGGAGCAATGCAAGTGGGGGGTGCTCTGTTTGCGAGCGAAGCAGGCTAGATTGGTGGGGCGAGGGCCTAGGGATGCTTAGTTTTTAAAATATTGCCCTGTACCCTGAATCTGAGCGGTCAATCTCGGTGCTGATAACTTTTGAAGCTTACAAAGTTAGCATCAAAGTAGCCAGATTTAAGTCCACACAAGTTGGAGCCGTGGACTAAATACAGCCCTTGGGCTTTCAGTTAAAGGAAGGTCTACCAAGAATCAGAATGATGTAATTAACTTTTAACAAATTTAAAACATTTATAATGCATTGACTGTCTTTAAACATAACTAAAGTGCAAAACAGACTCTTTTCTCATTCTGTACCTACTGCAAACATTTGACTGTATCTGGCTTCCTCCAGATGTCTGTTATGCATATGTATGCCTGAAAAATACAGTTAAAGTAACAGTAACACCAATAAAATTAGTGTTTTTAAAGTAATGAAAATATAATAGTACTTTTGTATTTATTACTTTTGTACAGTAAAACTGGTGTGATTGCTTCAGAAACTCTTCAATAGTTTATATAAACTAGCTGCTGTGTAGACATGGGGATAGCCATTCAAAGCTGAAAAGGCACAGGATGCACATCAGATAACAGATAAGCTCTTTAGTATACAATGTGATTCTTCAAAACTTATCTGTTATCTACTGTGTTCATGTGCTTGAATGGCTGCCTCATGGCTACACAGCAGCTTGTTTATATAAACTATAGTTGTGGTTCTAAAGCAAACACACCAGTTTTTACCAGTGCAGGGCAACAGTACATTATATTGTCATTTATTTAAAACACTTTCATTTGTTGGTGTTACTGTTCCTTTAACATGCAGGTTTTTTGTGTGTGAATGTTTCATAGGATATTATTTTGAAAAAATACAAATTAACCTACTTGTGTTTTAAGACATGAAATGAATATCCATTGCAAACTCTGTTTACGGCTTATAGTTATTAAGCAAGATTGCTCTGGCACTGTGGAAGATATTGTACAGGTACTAAAGAAATCTTAAGGAAAGAATGGTGATATTAATTGTATTTTTCGTCACAGTATCCATCCCTACCATATTTGCAAGTCCCTTCTGTATCCTCACTCTCAGTAATTAAGATTTGTGACATGGAACCTAGAAAGTCTTATGAAGACTGTCCACATGTTCATTTTAAACCAAAGAAGAGACAGAAAATCAAAATACCAGCAACCCTGGATTATAATGCTGCAAGTAACTGCTTGCCACCTCATGCCCTGCTGCAGTCCAAGGCTGAGTGTATGGGAAGCATTGCTTTGTAAGCAGGGGAATGTCCCTTTGCCATCTGTCAGAGCTAATCAAAATTAGTACAACCGCACTGCAGTAAAATAAAGTGATTTAACTGTCCCGCAAAACAGATGTCTACTGTTTGCCCTTGGAGTGCTGCTGTTTAATCAAATTAACTCATTTTCTTTACTTATTCTCTCATAGTATATATGAAATTTTCATTTCATCTTAAAGATACAAGCAGAAGTTGAAATTTCTCCCACAGAGAAGAAAAATGCAGAACTAGTTTAAAGTGTTGGGTTGCATTTGTATGACTTATAGTCTGTATGTACCATATATATTTGGATGGCATTGCAATTTTAATATAATCATGTGGCATGTAAAAAGGATGAGCCAATAAGTTGGGAAATGTTTGACAGTACAAAATTCTTGTAATTATAAAGACTAACAAAAAAAAAAACTTGTTAGCAGAAATTTTGCTTTTCTAGTTAAACAGTGACTCCTTGATTAATAGTTTGAGTGACTGTAGATCACTATAGATTAATGTATATCTGCTACCTGTAAACTTGGCCATTTTATTTCTTAGTGATGCAAAGAAGAAGAAATTGCATGTTTCTGATGAAGAAGATGATGTCAAACCTATGAGTTATGATGAGAAAAGACAGTTAAGTTTGGATATCAATAAATTGCCAGGAGAAAAGCTTGGCCGCATTGTTCATATAATACAGTCCAGAGAGCCTTCGTTGAAGGACTCTAATCCTAATGAGATTGAAATTGATTTCGAGACCTTGAAACAATCAACACTGAGGCATCTAGAAAAATATGTAATGGTGTGCTTGAGAAAGAGAACTAAAAAGCCAAACAGTAAGTGTATTTGCTAAAGAAGTATCCTGATTGCTACAGAAAAGTTTAAGGGATACTGTCATGGGAAAAAACATTTTTTTTTCAAAATGAATCAATTAATAGTGCTGCTCCAGCAGAATTCTGCACTGAAATTCATTTCTCAAAAGAGCAAACAGATGTTTTTATATTCAATTTTGAAATCTGATATGGGGCTAGACATATTGTCAATTTCCCAGCTGCCTCAAGTCATGTGACTTGTGCTCTGATAAACTTCAATCAAACTTTACTGCTGTACTGCAAGTGGGAGTGATATCTTCCCTCCCTTTTTCCCCCCCCCCCCCGCAACAAAAGAGCAATGGGAAGGTAACCAGATAACAGCTCCCTGTTTGCTCTTTTGAGAAATGGATTTCAGTGCAGAATTCTGCAGGAGTAGCACTATTAACTGATGCGTTTTTGAAAAAACATGTTTTTCGATGACAGGATCCCTTTAAGTAAATACAATATATTTGTCCATTTTATTTTAGGTATAAAATCCTTAAAATCAAAGGATCAGCTGAATAAAGAAAAAAAACAAGAATTAGAAAAGCGGCTTCGGGATGTCAGCGGCCAGCTAACCTCTGCTAAGAAACCAAAAATCCAAGGTATAGTTTTTTGTTTTTTTATGTCTTCAGAATAATAGCAGTGTGTTTAAAAAAGCGAATAAAGCTCCAAATCCATATAATAGCTTTTATTTGCATCTGCGCAAATGCATTGGAAAGCCTTCACATTCTATTGCAACTCAAAACTTGAAGAAAGATTTATCACATTGAAAGTGAAGAAACGGTAATATTAGGCTGTTAAAAAAAAAAAATAGCAGTGTCTATTTTTTACAAACTCAGACATTAACTGTATCAACTGAAAAATGCTTCAAGATTTTGCTTTCCTTTGAATCACTGAACTAAAATTTAGTTGTCACTGTTTCTAAGAATTGCTGCACATCTGTGTTGCATGGAGTCCACCAACTTCTGGCACCTGTTACATTCCACAATTCTTCTGCATTACTTGGTTTTTTGATGTCACTCCACCAGTTTTCTATTGGATTAAGGTCCATGGATTGGGCTGGCCACTCCATAATGTCAATCTTGTTGGAACCAGGATGTTGCTCGTTTACTGGTGTGTTTGGGGTCGTTGCCTTGTTGAAACTCCCATTTCAAGGGCATTTCCTCTGCGACATAAGGCAGCATGACCTCTTCAATTATTTTGATGTATTGAAACTGATCCATGATCCCTGGTATGTGGTAAATAGGCCCAACACAATAGTATGAGAAACATCACCATGTCATGATGCTTGAACCACGATGCTTCACTGTATTGAGCAATGTCTGGAACGACCCATATTACATTTTCAGAGAGAAATGCACTATAACCAGCATGTACAACATTTGCCGCCTTTCTTCCTTAAATAAGAGCCATAATTGACACCTGTTTTTTCACAGAATGAATGACCTCACTAATTGCACTCCACACTAATATATTATTTGGAACAAGCGATTATTATTTTGAACACTGCTATTATTTTGAACAAGCCTCAAGTAATGATTCAGTTACACAGAATCAGCAGCATGCATGTCTGTTTGTTTTAGATTACTCTACTACACCTACTAGTAAATTAATTGTCAAGTAGCAATATATTTTCTGCCAAATACAGTGATTGATCTGGTTAGTGATGTCGGACTGCTATTATTCTAAACACAATTGTATATTGTCCATTACATGTCTTTTGCCCCAAAATGTAAACATTTCAGAAAGGCGTAACATACAGTCACTTAAAAAAGCAAATATGACATCACTCTGTGTCCCCTTAATTTCAAGGTTTTAGATTAGTCACATACACAGCAAGGGGATTCTTTGGAAATAATCCTAGATCCTATGCAAGTGAATTTGAAGTGATGTTCAAACACTGAAAACTGATAAATCACAAATACCAGGAGAAGACACTTTGATTACATTTTGACTCCTGCATGTTTACATGCAGTCTAAAATGTTGGCATATAAGAAGAATTTGGGAAATTAAAGGTTTTGTTAACGGTTAACTAATCCCTTAAAACAAACGTGGCTAGAATCTCTTGTACACTTAACTTTCTACACCAGCCTAAGTGTTAGTTCACACGAGGAGATTTTGTTGCCTCTTCTTCTGGGCGACAATCTCACCGAACTGTCTCCACGTGTCTTCCTCTCCATTATAATGTAAAGTCGCCTGCACTAAAGCACACGCGGCGCTTCGTTTTCCAAAGTCGCTCGACACAAGGTCAACCCTATTTTCGCACACAACAACCTCGCACATTGGCTGCACTCACGTAAACACCAGTCTCATTTGCGAAAATGGATTCACAATGCAAATTCGCAAAAACCGGACCAATCGAAATTTATATAAAAAATTGAATTTTTTAAACTTGCATGAATGTAATCGACCCGAAACTCTAATTGAATTCAAATTGAATTTGATTCGAATTTTAAAAAATCTCAAAAGATAAATCTCAAAAATGTCATTAGAATTTTTTTAAAAAACTCAAATCTAATTTGAATAACTCTAATGGAATTTGACAGTTCTGACCATAAAAAGAATTTGGAATTTTCAATTGACCCTTGATAAATCTGCCCCTAGTGATGATGTTCTGCTTATAACCGAACAGAGAAATGTCAGATGACTCTTCTCAGTAGCTTCATTTTCTAAGCAGAATAATATTTCCTTTTCACAAAAACTTTATTTACAGCTGACTATAGGCAGTTGACCAAAATGAACAACTGGTGTGTAGTGTAAAAACTGCTAATATGTTGAAAACTAGAATAAAAAAAAAATCAAAAAGTGCAAGTGTGCTTTGAAATGTGACCTGAGCAATGTAGAGGAATGTGCCGAGTCTGTGCTCTGAATAATTTTTTATTTCTTTTACAGGGTTTACAAAACAAATTCAAGTGATCAGCATTAATATTAAATATGTAATGCTTATCTGTTAATTCTTTTTTTTTTTTTTTTTTTTTTAGGGGAACTAACTACTGTTCCGCATCCAATTGGAGGACCTAGCCGACTGAGTGCGAGTAGCACTAGTTCTTCTGCCTCTGATGCGAGCAACAGCAGTGATTCCAGTTCTTCAGATAGCAGCGACTCTGAATCAGGTTAGATGGCATCCTGGAATTAAAGAACTGAAGGGCTTTGTTTCTGCTCTGCACACATTTGCAAAATGTATAGAATAAAAACAGTTTACTGAAGTTAAAGGAACAGTAACAACAACAAATGAGTGTTTTAAAGGAAAGATAATGTAGTGTTGCCCTGCACTGGCAAAACTGCTGTTTGCTTCAGAAAAATAATTATAGTCTATATAAGCAAGCTGCTGTGAAGCCTTGGGGTAGCCATTCAAGCAGAGGACACATGGTAGAAAACAGATAAGCGCAGCGCAGCGCAACACTACATTATAGTTTCATTACTTTAGGACACTTATTTTTTGGTGTTACTGTTCGTTTGAGGGTAATGTCAGATTGGGGATTTTTAATTTTTGTTGCTTGAGCATTTCCCCCCACTATGGGAGGGCGACAGAATTACAGAAATTGCCACGCCCCTGCCCCATTTAAGTCAATGGGAATTTGTGCCACGTGCAGTCTCCTGTGTATTGACATTATTTGCAAGCAATATGTGTCTGTCACAAGACTGGACCTCACTTCATGCTGATTCCCATTGACTTTGAATCGGGATCAGTTTCTTGTGTTTTGCACCCTCCCATGGAGTAAGAAAGCACACAATGCTAGAAATTGTTCAGTTTGTCATTACCCCGTTGGGAGATAGAACCATCATTAAGTTGAAACAAAAAATTACACACAAATCTCTGTCTAAATGTGTTCTTGCCTTGTATGCTTGTGTTTATATGTAAGCGGGCAGGAATTTTTTAATTTCCCTCCATGTATGGGATATATTATCCTGAATCCTTGGAAACTTGTGGTTTTCTAAATAAGGGATCCGTAAAATATGAAATTCCAATAGTATTATTTTGCTATCAATTGCATTTATACTAGTATAGTTAACATCATAATACTTTATAACAGACATTTGTCAAATATGAATTCTTACTTTCGATAGGACTTTGTGAGAAATGGCATTCCTCTATTTTGGAGCTTTCTGGACACTGGGTTACCGGATAATAAATCCCATACATCTATGAGAAGCACAAACTATGAAGTCCCACCTTTGCTGTGTTATGGATGATTTGTAAATAAATCTCTTGAGTTGGTTGTATAAAGATTAGGTTTTGTTGTGTGATAGTCATTGAAAAAGAACTGATCATGTATACAATTGTGCCTATATTGGGAAAATAAATGTGAAATTGACGAGCCTACAGTGGTAAATATTGTCTTTTTTTTTTATAAACTTATTTTAAGTCTATGCAGTTGCAATGATTTATTATTTATGCATCTCTGGAAATCAGTATAATTTCAAATAAGGGTGTGTGATGTTTACCTTGAAATGTTTCAGTGCTAAAATGATTGCCTCCAAGATAATTATCAAAAAAAAAAAAGTTATCCCAAAACTCAACAATGTATAAAAATATACTCTTTATTCAAAAAATTATGTTAAAAAATTGGGCATACAGACTACATGTCAGAGCAGGTTTTTTAAATACACATTATTAGGGTTCCATTCCTCAGTCTGCCCATATTCAGTATTAGAGATCTCCTACATGGTACAAATATTAATATTATAAATGTTTATTTAAGTTAACGTTTTGTATGTAATAGAATGACTGACTAATTCTAAGCATCTTTTCCATTGGTCCTCATTTTTTAAATATAATTTTTATTTATTTGCCTTTTCCTTCTGATTCTTTCCCACATTCAAATGGGGGTCACTGACCCCATCTAAAAACAACTTATCTGCAAGGCTACAGATTATTGTCAATGATTTGTTGCTTGGGTAATTTAGACCCTAGCAACCGGATTGCTGAAATTGCAAACTGGAGAGCTACTGAATAAAAGGCTAAATAACTTAAAAACCGCAAATAGGTGAAGACCAATCTAAATGTCTCATAATATCACTCTCTGTATCATATTAAAAGTAAATAAAGGTGAACAACTCCTTTAAATGCATACAAAACTTTTTTTTAATGTAACTATTTCTTTAACTGCTGTTGGTACAGCTGTAAGAATTAAGATAGTTTAATATTGCCTTTTAATGTTATATCTGAATTTATTCTGTTTTGCTATGTTGCATTCAGTTTAGGTACTTATGTATATTAATATGGCACCTATGTAATTCGCACATTGATATAACTGCCCATGGATGCTTGGGTTTGTTTTGTTGAAAGGGCTAATTCTATGTGCCCAGTCTATGTCCATTTTTTTTACACAGACGTACCAGATTTGATCTGTCCTACTTAAATTTCCCACAGACCTTTCTCTTTTATTGTTTCTGTAAGTGCTATGAGTCCTAAGTTACTACTCCTGTTATGATTTCCCAGATCATCACTTAGGTCAGCCAGTATTATATTGAATTAATTTAGATTTTCGACCTTTGCCTAGCTCCTGTACACAATCATGGATGAATCTGACCCGTTTCGATTCGCCAAATCTTCGCAAAGCTGAAAAAATCTGCCAAAATGCATTGAAGTCTGTGCGTTACATTTTTTTTGTGGTGTGACATATTTTTTTTTTCCACCCATTGGAGTCTTTAGGTGTCATTTTTGTGTGAAAGTCTCCGGGAAATTTTGAAGATGGTTTTGAAGTTCCTGTTATGTGGTTGTGGTTATCTTTTAGTTATGGGGGCTGTCTTGGTCAGATAGTTATAGCATCCATTATCCGTAAACCCAGGAAGTTCTGAATTACAGAAAGAAAATCTCATTTTAAAAAGGATTCACTTTTTCTTTGTAATATTAAAACAGTACCTTGTATTTGATCCAAACTAAGATTTAATTAATCCTTATTGGAAGCAAAATCATCCTATTGGGTTTATTTAATGTTTACATGATTTTCTAGTAGATTTTCTAGTAGACTTAAGGTATGAAGATCCAAATTACAGAAAGATCAGTTATCCGGAAAACCCCAGGTTCCAAGCATTCTGGGTAACAGGCCCCATACCTGTATAAGTTTGAGTCAAGCCAACCAAGGAGATTGGTTGCATTTCTTGTCTAGTGCTGTTAAAATCTGGTTTTCTCTGCATTTGCTTTTAGTAACTATGAAGGCATCATGCTGGGTGGCATGTGTGGCTTCAGTGCTTTGCAGTGCCTCATTTATGGTGCAACGCTATGTGGGACAGCTAAAAAACATGGAATTGCGGGCTGCTGTTTCTGTTCTGTTACATATCAGGTGGTAGCTTGGTTGTCTATACCTTTAAATAGCACAGTCGGTGGCTGGTGTGCAGGAAAGTGGTTAATGATGTTTCCAGAGAAGATACGAAACAACTTGTAGTGGAGATACATAGTAAGACAGGTAAGTGTCATAGATACAACCGGCACACTGGTCTAAAATCAAGCAGGGACTAGCCCTTGTGGTTTTTATTTGCAAAGTGCAACGTTTCGGGGTAAACCCCTTTGTCAAGCATCCTTGACAAAGGGGTTTACCCCGAAACGTTGCACTTTGCAAATAAACACAGCAAGGGCTTGTCCCTGCTTGATTTTGGACCAGTGTGCCGGTTGTATCTGTTACACTTAAATGCATTGGAGGATACCGAAGCCTTATTCACCGAGCACCGGGCTTTCACGATACGGAGAGCCAGGGTTGCAAGCTGGTATTACTACACTATTCTACGTAGTAAGACAGGACATTAGTGCACTGGCATGAGATAATTATTGCTGCTGTTATTGTTCAGTGTTGGTAACAGTCTGTGCAGTGTATACCTGGCTTTTCCACATCCCATTTCTAGATTAAATAAGTGATGTATTGTACTGAAATATAAAACCTGTGGCTGCGGAAGTTGGTATGCAATGGCACCTCATCTCAGTTATTAGGCTCAGTAATAAGGTACACTTGTCTGTCCATGTGTAGTACTGCAAGCTATAGCACAGCACCTTGCTCTGTCCCTTGCCTGGGGACACAGTGCTGTGTTTTAACTCAAGCAGTGATAACTTCACTCCCTCCTAGACAGATAAAGTACTGCAAGTTAACCTTAATTTAGGGGTCCAGTGATGTAAATAAGTTTCCCACAGGACCTGTCAACCTACCTCTCTGCCTCTGTGCTACCCTGTAACAAGCAGTGTGACAAGTTGCATTCAGTGGGGAACTTTATTAGAAAATAGTTTCGGCTATCTTGCAATAGGAAGCCCAAAAGAAGACAAAACAAATAAGGCAGTAATCAGGATTTTCTGGCCTGACTACCTTTGTTGCAGCAGAGTAATTTATCATGTACAACCTGAAAACAACTTAATGAGTTGCTTATAAGTTTAAGGAAAAGGGGGAAACCTATTTTACCATGGTTTTTTTTTTTTCTTTCTTGGTTCTTTTTATGTATTTTGTCTCTTCCCTTGACCTCCAGTTAGCTAGTGTTTAAAAAGCATCCATCATTATGAACCCAGGTTTTGTCTCATGAAAAGAAATAGAAATTATTACAATTTCCAGGAAATAGATTCGTCCATGCAGGCAGAAATGTTGTCAATAGTTTTTTTTTTTTGTTTTGTTTTTTATTTTTACTAAAGGAAGACAATGTTTTCCAATACAGGGAGTCCTCAAGTTACATACTTCTGGCTTACATACAACTCACACTTACAGACAGGGCCTGTTACAGTAACATACTGTGGGTGCTTGACTTTTATTAGCATTTAGCTATAATAAACCACCCGCCCAAATCCCCTTTGGTGTGTGTTGTCTACTGCAGAGGATAGAAAGGTAAAAATAAATACTACGTTAAAGGAAAACTATACCCCCCAAACAATGTAGGTCTCTATAAAAAGATACTGCATAAAACAGCTCATATGCTTCATGTAAATAAACCATTTTCATAATAATATACTTTTCTAGTAGTATGTGCCATTGGGTAATCATAAATAGAAAATTGCCATTTTAAAAAATAAGGGCCACCCCCTGGGATCGTAGGATTCACTGTACTCACAAACATACCAACAAACCATACATGGTAGGTCACATGAGCCAATTAACAGAGAGAGTTGTGTTTTTTGCTTCAACACTTCTTACTGTTACAGTTAGTGTTGTAGTATTTCTGGTCAGGTGATCTCTGAGACAGCACACACACCATCACGAAATGGTGGCTCAAGGCAAGAGATGTAAAAGGGCAAGATTTACTTAAATATATATTCCAGTTTGGTAAGATTCTTTAATATGTCACTGAATATGATATGAACTATCTGTTGCTTAAGTGTTCATTTTGGGGGTATAGTTTTCCTTTAAGACAGACATCTAACGTTGCATTTAATAAGTAAATGTATATGTTTCAATTTACATACAAATTCAACTTAAGAACAATCCTACAGTCTCTATCTCGTACATAACCCAGGGGCTGCCTGTACTATACTGCAATATTACAAATAGTTTTTATTCTAACGTAAGCGCCTCTCATCCTGGCAGTGTCTCTTGGAAGTTTACCTTCCAAAGCTCATCAGTCCAAATTGCTATCACGTAGTACACCAGATTTAAAGACCAGTGGTGTAATTACAGAGGCAGCAGACCCTGCAGCTATGGGTAACTCTTTATTTTGTGCGGTAATTTCGCCAAAAACCCCCCCAACCAAACACACACACACAAAATCATAGTGGGGGCCTGGAATTTTTTTTCACATTGGGAGACCTTTTAAAGCTTTCTATTTTTATTTCTTGACATTTTTCTATTTTAAAAATGAATTTGTTCACTGATTATTTCACAGTTGAAGCATGAGCCATATTGAATACATTTCTCATAGAATATCAGCAACTGATTCATTAACCAGGGTAGGAGAGCAGGGGTGCCCTTGATCCTATCATCAGTGCATGTGCAGTACATTAATTTCTCCTGTGCATACGTTGATCGAGGGTTGGGGCCACACTGATGATTGGTGCCTAGGGTGGCAGCAGGAGTTAAAGCTAATCCTGTTAAAAAATGTTTAAAGCAATTCATGTAATTTAAAAACGTTAACACACAGCTGCTTCTTGATAACACGAGAGGATGAAAAAATATAACTTTTTAAAAACTGTATAACATAACAAGCAATTTAAATTTTTTTTAACATATTCTGTTGTATTGCAGGCATGCATCACCAGCAATATAATTCTAGAATGAATGTGCCTCCTGAAAAGCAAGAAAAGGTAAATGCAACTGAGACGACTTTCTGAAAGGGATTGTTTAGCTTCAAAGTAACTATTGGTATGATTGATAATCTGCTGCAATTTGCAATTAGTCTTCATTTCTTATTTATTTGGAATTTCAGCAGCTATCTAGTTGCTGGGGAGCAGTTTTTTCTACCAGCGAATGAGAGACTGGAATATGAATAGGAGAGGGCCTGAATAGATAAATAAGTAATTAATACAAAGTAACAATACCAGTACATTTGTAGCCTTACATAGCAATAAGTTGTTGACTGCTTGGGTCACTGACCCCTGTTTGAAAACTGTTTAGAGTCTAGTTAAAAAGTTGGCCATTCAATGACATACTAAAAGCGAAGGAGAGCTAAATCTTTTAGCACTTGTCAGATTGTCCCACATTGGGGAACGAGCCCCACTGAGCTCACAATAACTGCTCATCCTAATGTTGAATTCTCTTTGTGCAAATCATTCAAGGGTTGTATAACAACTATGCCATGGTAACCACAAATCAGTAAAAGATTCGAGAGTTTTATCACAAATTTCTAGTCTAGTTTTATATCTGTCCAGTTTGGAAATGTACAGGATTAGCATTGCAAACAGTTTGCAGACATATTGTTGGGAATACATTTTTCTGACCTTTCTTGATGGCTTACTTTGTAAATACAGTAGAACCCTGATTTTTATGTCCCTAGATTTTAAGTTTCCAGAATTAATGCTGATGCCTGTGTCAACATTTTAATGTAAATATTGTTTATTTAAACAATATTTTATCTCCTTATCCTCTCCACTCTCGTCATCATTTTACCCTTTCTTTTTCACCTTTAGTTGTGTTTCTTCCTATTTTCTTTTTCTCCTTTCTATGTTTGCACTTCTTTGCTACATAATTACCTCTTTTTTAATTCTATAGTTTCATTCTAACTGCCAATTGTAATAGAAAGCTACAAAAGTCTTTTTTTTTTTTAATACTGTTTGAAAACAACTGAACCCCTTTAACAGCTCTTATTTTTTTCCTGTTATATCTAAATGCAAACCTGCCACTTTTCCTAATTTCAAATTCGTAACTGAACTCCCTTCCATCATTTTTATGATTAGCCCTCTGTACAGCTAGTACATGTTCTCCCATGTGACCTTTGTCAAAGAGTACATTTAATTTCAATATAAATGTAAACGGTTAGTTGGAGTTATACAATGACCTATCAACTAGGAATTGTTATACAGGTATGGGATCCGTTATCCAGAAACCCATTATCCAGAATGCTGCGAATTACCAAAAGGCCATTTCCCAGAGACAGCATTATGACCAAATAATCCAAATTTTTAAAAATTATTTCCTGTAATGATAAAACAGTACCTTGTACTTGAGCTGTTAGTTTTTTTTTTTTTTTTTATGTATTTCTTCATTGAATGTTATAAATCTTTGATAATAACATGCCATTGTACTAATTGCAGCACATCTTAGTCTGCATAATATTTACGGTCATATTGATTTCTATTGTTTAATGTAAAAATCAAATCAAATATTTTAAACACAAACTAAGATATACGTAATCCTTTTTAGAAGCAAAATCAGCCTGTTGGGTTTCTTTAATGTTTAAATGATTTTCTAGTAGACTTGAGCTTTAAAAATCCAAATTAAGGAAAGATCAGTTATCTGGAAAACCCCTGAGAAAAGTCCTGAGCGTTCTGGATGACCGGTCCCATACGTGTGCTGTGTCACTTGTCAAAAATTGTCTCATCAAATGATGCTTTTTCATTATTTGCTTTTTCAGTTTCTTCAAACACAAGTATCAAGCAATATCACAGAACCCAGTTTTGCAACTACAGTGCAACTGGACCTGCAAAAAGACCCTTTGTTGAAAAATCCCAAAGATTTTCAAGAGCCAGCACCACCATTGTCTTTAGGTGTGTTAAATAGTTTTCATTTACTTATAGTGAATAGGCAAGTGGTTTCCAGATGGGTGCCTAAACCAAGGATTTACAAGAAGTAGCTATCGAGCTTGTTGCTGTACTAAAATTTCCAATATCCTTCACTATTGGTTAACGAAGAGGGCTGTAGTTCTACAATAGGCAGATGTTGCCGAAGGAGAAATTGATTTTATATATGTGTACCTGTTATCATTAAGCTGTTAATAAACTGCAACTCCCTTTAGTTGGCTTGTAGATAATGCCATGATATGTAGGTGAGCAGCAGCTAATTGAAAATTGCAGGTTCATGATAGATACCAATGTAGCTATGGGGCATGCACCATGTAGCTTTTTAGCTGTAATTGTTCCTAGTATCTGATGTTTCCACAAATAGCAGAAATTCTATATCTTTCTGACAAGGTTCTTGACTCTAAATTAAACATTCATACAAACCCACTTTATTGACCACCAGTATAAATGGTGTTTATTTCATATATCCCTTTATAACATTGATAAGTAATTGTTACCTAATAATAGTTTGTCTTAGAATTTGTGCACACATCAAATACAGCATAAATCCATTCATCATTAACAAAAAAACAAAGATGTTTGCTGCTATGTTCCACCCTGCTGTGGAAGTTGGACATAGGGGCCTGTCCTGGTCTGGGAGCGAACACTACAGAGCAAAGAAATGTGTTTTATAGATGGGCAACTATAAAAAAATACTTATTTGATCTTCCTATACAGAAGTTTTTCCTAATGAGGCAATAGCTATCTCTGGAAATTCCAAGGTAAATTGAAACAAGCATCCACAATAAGAGGATGTTTTGCTTGAGAGCTAATACTGTGAATTTAGGGTAGACTGACGCATCCCAAGCTATTTTCAGTTTTTTTTTTGAAATGTTGTCAAAAATTAAAAACCTACTAGCTAGTGCCTCTCTTTAGCGATCACTTTTTATGAGCCTTTTCAGAACATGATATTATGAAGAGGTATAAATCTTCGATGTGCTTTGTATTCGCTTATGAACCGTCAAAGTAATGCTTTCATATGATTGAAACTTAGTGAACGTTAATTTTACAGGTTACGAGCACCATGACTGATGCAAAACTGATTTTCAGTGACAACCTAACGGTTGATTCATTTAGTTTACCTAAGTGTTAGCAGGAATTTCCCTCACCTGTATGGATTGCCAACTATATCTTCTGCTTCAGCCTAAAGAACAGTTAAGGGCTAATGTATTCCTTTAATGTTTTGTTTTTTTAAGATATAATGAAGCTTTTGTCTCCACTTCACTCTCCATCATTCAGTCAAGATTCATCTAAAAGATTTTCTATCCAAGGCTGTTTGCATCAACCCAACAAAAGTTCTTCAGAGGTAATTACATTTCATATGTGAATTATTTGGGCCTTGTTTCATACCTGACTGGGTAGTAGGGAGCTTGTAAGGTTTAACAATTAGCAGCTGAAGTGGGGAAAACACTTTCACAACTGAACCTCCCACGCTGTACTGCCAAGGAGCAATGGCATAGACATTATTTCCCCTTGTAACACTTAATTATCTGCCAGAAAACAGAGCTTCTGTTATTTATATATTATAGGTTTGCTGTCATGTAGTTACCATGCTGACTCTTTCTTTGGCAGATCTATTACCTTTAGCAGAAAGTGGTTAAAGCTCCAGGTAGGGTAAGGAGTGAGGCAAAGCCCACCCAGTGGTAGGTGGGTTGAAAGTGAGCAGTTTTAAATCTGTTCCTTCCACACTTAAAGGGATACTGTCATGGGAAAACATTTTTTTTCAAAATGAATCAGTTAATAGGGCTACTCCAGCAGAATTCTGCACTGAAATCCATTTCTTAAAAGAGCAAACAGATTTTTTTATATTCAATTTTGAAATCTGACATGGGGCTAGACATATTGTCAATTTCCCAGCTGCCTCAAGTCATGTGACTTGTGCTCTGATAAACTTCAATTATTCTGTACTGCAAGTTGGAGTGATATCACCCCCTCCCTTTTCCCCCCCAGCAGCCAAACAAAAGAACAATGGGAAAGTAACCAGATAACGGCTCCCTAACACAAGATAACAGCAGCCTGGTAGATCTAAGAATAACACTCAATAGTAAAAACCCATGTCCCACTGAGACACATTCAGTTACATTGAGAAGGAAAAACAGCAGCCTGCCAGAAAGCATTTCTCTCCTAAAGTGCAGGCACAAGTCACATGACCAGGGGCAGCTGGAAAATTGACAAAATGTCTAGCTCCGTGTCAGATTTCAAAATTGAATATAAAAAATCTGTTTGCTCTTTTGATAAATGGATTTCAGTGCAGAATTCTGCTGGAGCAGCACTATTAACTGATTCATTTTGAAAAAAAAAATTTTTCCCATGACAGTATCCCTTTAATTAATTGAAAAGGACTAGTGTGGCTTGTATACCTCCTGAAATAGCAATATCAAACGCTTGTCCAGTTTTTCTTACTGCTCCCTTACCTTGCAGTTGTCCTGCCTACTAAACAAGAGTACTTTCATGGCTGAGGCGCAGCCCTTCCCAGTTTAAGAGCCTATGGCCAACAGAAAACTTGGTTAGGTTCTCTTAAACCAAAAGCTTTCCACCATATACAAATTTCTTTAATAAATGAATTGCCCCAATCTGTCACTTTAACTCTTCACCTAGTTTCTGCAATTGTTTGAGAACTGCCTTTTTCCTTCACCTGCTCCACATATATATATATATATATATATATATATATATATATATATATATATATATATATATATATATATATATATATATATATATATATATATATATATATATATGACGCCCTGTGATACTCATTCGTCCCATCAATTGTATCCCATGAATACATTTTAACAGCCTTTGCCTTTTTAATGCCTATTAAATACAGGTACAGGTATGGGACCTGTTATCCAGAATGCTCGGGACCTAGGGCTTTCCGGTTAACGGATCTTTCTGTAACTTGGACCTTAAGTCTACTAGAAAATCATGTAAATATTAAATACACCCAATAGGCTGGTTTTACTTTAAATAAAGATTAATGATATATTAGTTTGGACCATATACAAGGTACTATTTTATTACTACAGAGAAAAAGGAAATCATTTTTAAAAATTTTGATAAAATGGAGTCCATGGGATAAGCCTTTCCATAATTTGGAGTTTTCTGGATAACGGGTTTCCGGATTACCGATCCTATAGATCCTTAGAGGCTGCACAACAAGTGTTGCAAATGATTCATCTTATATCACTGGTGTGATTCAAATTCTATCCAGGAAGGGAAAGCTTGCTATTACATTTGTACCTACATTTTTGTTTTTATTTTAATTTTAGGCTTCCCTTTCCTCACAAACAGAGCAGACATTTGCTATAAAAGAAACTTCAACTGCAAAGTTAGAAAGTAAGTTTACTTAAAATGGATTGTAATAAATATACAAACTATTAACTTGTATTGTTGTCAGAATAACCGTTTTCTGAGGAAATGTCGTATTGGACACCAGATTTTAAAAATGGTGTGTCTTTCAGGTAATGTTGTAAAGCTTGCACTAGTTTGTATAAGAATTAAACTATAAAAACACCACTAAGATATAATAAGCAGTTAATGGGAGACAATGGGGCACCCTGGTGGACGAGAAATGTCCTTATGAACGTTCAGCAAACAATATAGATCTGGAGATATTGGAAATTGGTAACAGCCCTCATATTTCAGAGTTAATCACAATGGCAATGCTTTTATCTGCTGGCCCTATTGTGATGGAATGATCTCTATTAAGTGTAGGAATAGCCAAACTTTCTCTTATGTAAATTAAAATACATCTTAGGGGTTTGCAGTGTATTATTATTATTATTACAATCATTAACATCTTAATCAACCGTTTGCAAACAGTTTTAATGCTGATATTAATTAGGGTCGACATGTATCATTTCAATGCATCTGCATCCCCAAATTCTTATAAAAAATTTACTTTGCAACCTGTTTAATACAATTCAATCACTTAAACTCATCATACTATACAGTCAATACAAAGCTGACTTCCAGCAAGTAATGAATAGTCACAAAGGGTGAGCACGTGGTTAAAAAGGTTAGGGATCAAATACACACTATATAATATATGTATTATAATATCTTTTATAAATTACTTTTGTCCTGTATATTCTCATCCAAACCCTTTTTAATTTGTTCTCATTATTATATTTGTGGTTATAATTGTTGTAAGTTTCTTTTGGTAATGGTTATCAACAGATGAGATGGGTCTTGTACATTTTAGGTGAAGTATCAAGCCATTCATATTCTCCTTTTCTGGAAGACGGTACAAAAGTACACAATATTCCATTAGGCCACAGAGACGGCACAGAAAAAGCTACAAAAGAGCTGAGCGACATAGATGAAGTACAAAAGGTACTACATTTTGCAGTTCTCACATGTTTATTCTTGGGGGTTAGAGATAAGTATTTTACACTGACTAACATTTTTTATTCTATGTCTACCTTGCAAGAAACAAATATGGGGTAGCTTCAGTATCCATGTTTGACCTGTTTAACTCGAGAAAATACAAACACCATAGATTTTTTTTCTAATGCTAAAAGTGTGTTTTTAAAATCATTAGTGCAATGACTGTTAATTATAGCTGTAAATTTCCTAGCTCATCCCTTTCAAATCACCCATCTAAAATAAACACATTAAAATGTTGGTTAGTAGTTGAGATTTGTCTAAAGCTTTTAAAGCAGTAACAGAACCATTTATTGTAGATATATATATATATATATATATATTTTTTTTTTTTTTTTTACTTATATATAGTGCTACTTGTGCACTTGTGTACAACAAAACAAAAGGATGTCATCAGTGAAGGCTACTATTTTATAATGGAAAGATTTAGTTGTAACCCTTGATATCATAATTTTCCATAAGGAATGGCTGTAGAGAGAGAATAGAAAGTGTCAAGTGTAGGCAACTCTGTCTGGCTTATTCAACACTTGTGGTTTTTATATATAAACTTTTTATGCCACACTACTGCTACACATCTACTACAATATGTAAAATACTTTCTTTGCATGTGTAAATAACAGAGGGGTAGTTAATTTATTTTGCTGTAGTGGACAATGCTAGCCAGCCTTAAAATATCATGAAGCCGTTTTGCCTGGGGACAAATCCTACCTATTCAGGATATTAAGGGATTTCACCCAGTTAGATAACAGTCTGGCAAATGGTTAAGTGGCAACAATTAATAGGGCAATTGTTCTATATTTCTTTTCATTTAGGGGATCTTTTCCCTGGCCTCTGTGCCATTATTTTATTGGGGGGCCCTTTGCTATTAGTTATTATTGGTCACTGTGCCATGAATTGTATGGTATCACTGTAGCATTGTTGGGAGTTGCTGTGTTATTAGTTGCAAATCTGTGTATACTTTTTGCCTAATTTATAGAATTTGAGGCTAATGGCATACGTATATAGCAGTTTCTCCCCTGTTGCATTCCAGCAGAGAACACACTTGAAATCTGTTGTGTTTACCAGTGATTTAAATGAAAACCACCCCTACACTGCAGGTACAACTAAGCTGTCAGGCTAAAAACCAACTGCACTAGCAGAGTCCATGAGTTTCCATTAAAGTCAATGGGAGACGACATTGAAAGTTTTCAGGGTTTCTCTGCTGGCTGAAGTATAGGTTGGTTCCCGTTTCATATGTCATTCAGTGTGCTCCAATTTCCAGGCAGCAGCAAAGAGATGCTTCATCTTATCAAAAGCACAATTCAGGAAGCTGAGGGATCATGGGAAGGCAATGGAAGGATCCTTGTGATAAACAGATTTCAGCACAGGCTTTTGCTTGAAGTATAGTTTTAATTGATGAGTTTAAAGACCAGACTGCATACACATGACAGCATCCCTTTAAAGTGATACTGACCAACTTTTTAAAATATGTATGTACATTAAAAGTTACCTATAGGTCAGGTTTGTTTTTGTAAATAATTTTAGTTGATGTTCCTAAATCTGTTTTGCCAACCTGTCACATCTCAGCCTGTCAGTTAAAGTTTCTAATGCTAACGGACTCCTGCTGCACAAATATGACAGCACGGGAAGTCAGATGGGTAATATAAAAGCTTTGAGCAAATACATTATGGCAAAATTATAAGTAGCAAACAATACTATAATAGATGTAAAAAGTATTTAATTTCTGGTGTCAGTATCTCTTTAAGCAATAGGTTAACTGAGAATAGTAACATAGTAAGTTAGGTTTAAAAAAGAAACTCATCCATCACGTTCAACCTTTGAACTCTATTTTAACCTGCCTAGCTGGCAGTTGATCCAGAGGAAGGCAAAAAACCCATCTGAAGCCTCTCGAATTTGCCTCAGAGGGGGGAAAAAATCATTTCTTACTCCAAAATGGTAATCGGACTAGTCCCTGGATCAACTTGTACTATGAGCTATCTTCCATAACCCTGTATTCCCTCACTTGCTAAAAAGCCATCCAACCCCTTCTTAACGCTATCTAATGTATCAGCCTGTACAACTGATTCAGGGAGAGAATTCCACATCTTCACAGCTCTCACTGTAAAAAACCCCTTCCGATCCCCTTATATATTTATACATAGTCATCATATCACCCCTTAAGCTCCTTTTCTCCAGCGTGAACATCCCCAATTTGGCCAGTCTTTCCTCATAGCTAATAAATAATAAATCCTTTAATATTCCCTAGAATGTAAAGGTGAAAACTTCCTTCTGCTGGGAGGTATTTTCAAAGTCTCTTGCTACCACCCCTGTAACCATAAAGTCATCAAGCAACAGCTTCCAGCAGTTCAGAAAAGCAGCAATAGCAAAAGAAGAAAGAGAAAGAGCCTTAAAGGCGCAAGAGTTGAGACGCCTTGAAGAATCCAAAGCGGGTATGCAGGAGAAACTGAGGTTTGTATGGTCATTTCATTTCAAATCAAACAGACAATTAAAGGATTATAAAGTTTCTAATCAAAGTACTGTTGTGTTTAAATTACATGTATAGCTTGTAAAGGTTTAGCACTGCTGAATAAAAAGCGAAATAACTCAAAAACCTTCAATAATAAAAAATTAAAACAAATTGCACTTTATCTCAGTATATCACTCTCTACATCATACAAAAAGTTATCTCAAAACAACCCCTTTAACAGTACATAACCATACCAGCAACTCAATTTTCCTGTTTAAAAACAGAAACATACAGCTAAGCACATTGCAAGTAAATAGAATGTCAAATGAAATATTTTTTATAAATGCCTGACCAATTTTTTTAGATAGCATATATTATCCCAATAGACGTATTTTTTCCCATTGGTGTTTAATTTTACAGAGGAACAAATGGCAATACCACAACCACATCATTACCTATGGGAACTAAAGTTCATGAAACACAAGCACAGACACTACATGAGGCAAGCAAGGAAGAGCAAACCCATAATTCCCAAGAGGGAAGTACGGAAGAAGAACGAAACTTGGCAAGAATGAGAGAGCAGGAACGTCGCAGGCGAGAGGCTGTATGTAATTATGATTAGCTCTGCCTAAAAGTTTTTTTACTTTGTGTGTGTTAAACATAACACTTTTTTTGCCATTGCATTATACTGTACATCTCTCCAAATAGAAACAGATGTGTTTGTAAAAGATACATTACTCGGTCCTGCCAGCTTCTTTACCAACCTCTGTCTCTCAGTCCTTTGCACTGTAAGATTTCATTTATCATTCTTGAACCACTAAATGTATTTTTTAATTGTAATAGTTTGTGGGCAGCCATCTCGGGTTTGTAGCTCAAAAAAACTATTGACATTCATATAAGGGATATGATAGCTTTTTCAAAATGTCATAAATAGTGTTGATTTTAGCAAAGCTTTGCAGTAGATTACGTGTAGCAGACCTATTTAACCATCTGCAATTTACTAGAATGTGTACTTTCCAAATATATATTATTTTCTAGTGTAAACCTATATTTACTGGCATTTTTCTCTGCTGAAATTTGGAGCAGAATTTGGTAATGTTCTATATATATATAAGTCAGGAATCTAAACACACTATTCATTTGTTTTTGAAGCATGTGGGAGACATCGGGCTTTCCAAATCGGTTGTATTTTTGTGATAGAAGTATATATGTTTCTCTATTATGACTTATGACTGTTACAAAATCTTTTAGTGTTTAAAGTCATATATCTTTCTGCAGAAGTGGAATTACCTAGGTTTGAATGCAAAGAGTGGAACAGTGATTAGGATATGTGAACAGAGCAAGGACAGTGTCCGGCAGGGTTAAAGCCAATGTCACATGGCAGAGAAAATGCCACTCTGCTGCAACTGTACATTTTCAAGATGAAATCCACTCCTTGTGCATACTGACAGGCTGATGCTTTATACTGCTTGAACATGAGGTGGAGGGCAGTGGATTGGCATGTGATTTTTAAAGGAGGAGATTACTTTTGGAAACAATTATAAGATAAGCAGAATCAAGAGGAGTAATATGTTTATTGTTAGCAGAATCTTAGACCAGGCAGCTATTAGTTGCAAATGTAGTAAATCTTCTAGATATTTTGTAGTTTATCTATCCAGGAAGTAGGCAGGTAGATACTGTACCATGGCTGTCTGTTCTTGCAGAAACTCTACAGTGTTCTCTTGGAATAATTCACCCAGCACTGATCAACCCTAACACTGTTCTTTTCATAGAGTGTCTAAAGATGTAGGAACAGAGCTGGGACTGAGTAATGGAAGAATCTTACACCAGGCAGCTACTAGTTGCAAATGTAGTAAATCTTCAGAGAAGTGAATCAATCCAGGATGTAGGCAGGTAGATACTGTACCATGGCTGTATGTTGTAGCTGTTCTTGCTGAAACTCTACAGCGACTCTCTTGGAATGATTCAACCAGCACTGATCAACCCCAACACTGTTCTTTTCATTGAGTGTCTATAGACGTTGGAACAGAGCTGGGACTGAGTAAAGTAAGAATGTTAGACCAGGCAGTGTCTCTGTTAGAATGGTTCACCCAGCACTGCTCAACTTTAACGCTACTCATAGAGTGTCTATAGATGTAGGAAAATACTACACTCCAAGATAAAAGGGAGTAATACAAGAAAGATATTTAAAATGCATTGTTACATTACATTTTTCTGAAAGTACAGATATAGGATCCGTTATCCTGAAACCTGTTATGCACAAGAATGCTCTCTCCCTTAGACTCCATTTTAATCACATAAATCAGATTAAAAATTTTTTTTATAATAAAAGACTACCTTGTACTGGTTAGTAGAGGCACACCTAGTGAGTTTTTTTTAATGTGTACATGATTTTTTAGTAGACTTAAGGTATGGAGATCCAAAAAGACCCCTTATGCAGAAAATGCCAGGTACTGAGCATTCTGGATAAAAGGACCCATACCTGTACCATAAAAGGCTAAAAGGTGTATTGCAGTCCTTAGATTTTATTTATGTGGTTAATTTTAAACTTTGATATTTACAAGTCACTTGTCAACAATGCCTATGACATGCTGATGAGAGAATGGGATCAATAAATCAGAAAACAAACTGAGAATTTCCATCCAGTCTTATCTGATATTGCATTTTTAAGAAATCAAGCTTTCAGTAGTTTTGAAAGGGCGATTTGAAAATGATACAAGGACTGACCAATTTTTCTTTTTTTTTTTTCTTTTCAGATGGCTGGGACTATTGATATGTATCTTCAGAGTGATATTATGGCAACATTCGAAGAACATTTGTGTTGAGTTATAGACTTGACCATGATCTATCCATGTCATAAAACTCTTTTGTTTCTATAAATACAGTATCACCTTTAATATATATTGACTATGAAATATTTTGTAAATAGGTGACAACAGATGTAATAATTTATGAAAAATTTGATTCAATAGAAGTGTTTCAGCATCAATGCAAATACAACTTTCAGCTGCTGGGGCTGATTGAATTGAATCATTTAACTGTCTCTATCTGTATTTCAACATAGTAACAGTGTCCTTAGAGATGCTAAGAAATGTATTTCTGTATATTGCTTTCTACTGACGAGAGAAAACTTGTAAATTATAAACGTTTCATGTTTTGCCATTGTGGTTACAGTTTCCCTTGGAAGTTTTGGGGAACATTTTTTTGTAGTATTTTTGTTTTGTAATTAAGAACTCCATTTAATTTAATAAATAAAGTAACATGCTTGAAATGTATCGTTTATGTACTGATGACTAATGTGTAGTTCAAGAATGTAATTTCCTCTTTGCTCTCATTTTTTATGTAGGACGACTTGCAGTTGCTCTTTATTGTATTCTTTCATGTATTCTTTCATGTATTCCTCAGCAGCTTTCCTTATGATCTGGTTACTAGGGTCTCATTTTAAATGTCAGGCTGATGGGGGGGGGGGTAAATGAAAATGTGAACACGTAAAAGAAAGGTAAATGAAGACCAACTGCAAATTATGCAGGTCTATATAATCTATAGTTTATATCAAACATTACTAAAAGCTCTTACAAATGGTGGTTTGTGCGAATTTTGCTATAAGGCAGGACTGATTACATGCATAATATTGAGAGCATTTGAATATATCAGAATTTGAGTATAGCAATTTCTAATTACTTTTTAATGTCACTTCTGTTGTTATAGTATATAATGAATAAAGTACCCCTATTGTAAAATATAAGGATATTATAAGTTACCAAGGAGTTTCATGACCATATAAAAACACAAGGCCGAGTGTTTTTATACAGGTCATGGAACTCCGAGGTGACTTCTAATATCCTCATATTTTCCAACAAGGGGTACTTTTTTTATTATAATACACACGTTTTAGTAAATCATCTGACCAAAATGACATCACTACTAGCAGTTCATAACTGATGACATCACTAGTCACCGTTTATAAGGATATAATTTACAAGATATTCATGGCTTTTGTGTATTATATAAGTATAATACACAAAAGCCATGAATATCCTGTAAATTATATCCTTATAAACGGTGACTAGTGATGTCATCAGTTATAAACGGTGAGTAGTGATGTGATTTCTGTCACATGACTCACTAAAATTTGTGTATTATAATTAATAAAGTACCCCCAGTTGTAAAATATGAGGATATTAGAAGTTACCTCGGAGTTCCATGACCTGTATAAAAACACTCGGCCTTCGGCCTCGTGTTTTTATATGGTCATGAAACTCCTCGGTAACTTATAATATCCCTATATTTTACAAGAGCGGGTACCTCATTCACTATATATTAGGTGTCACTGCTCAACACTCTGATGATGATTCTAATATACTTTTTAAGGCATAGATTTGTAATATGAGTTTCACGGGCTAACAAGCAAAGTACAATGTACTTTGTTTTTCTTTTTTACTGTGTATGTGTGTGAATGCCATCACTCCTACTATGGCACGTCAATCATTTCTGTGATCAAGGTGCAAGGCCTTTAATTCAAATTTAAGGACAACAAAAACGGTATACACACATTTAGTTTACACCAAGTCTTACACTTATGCGCCTTTATAAATATGCATGTTAGTCTTCATGTTACATAGAAAATTAGCATATAATCTAGTTGTATAGAACAGGATTTAGAAGAGGACACACTTGTGGGTTTTCCTAACAAATATTCATTTTAGATGCATGGGAAGAAGCAGAGCTGTATCTTGTATAGGGATATAGCAATTCCATGTTTTTTGAAATACATAGTAACAGTAACTTAGGTTGTCAAAAGACACACATCTATCAGGTTCAACATTTTAAGTACATATATAACCTGCCTAACTGCTGGTTGATCCAGAGGAAGGCAAAAAAATTTGAAGCCTCTCCAATTAGCTTCAGAGGGGTAAAAAAAATCCTGACTCCAAAATAGTCCCTGGATCAACTTTTACTATGAGCTATCTTCCATAATCCTGTATTTGACTCCCTTGCTAGAAAACTACCTCATCTAACCTGTCTTCCACGAAATCCTTTACTGAACCGCCCCCTCTAGCCATCTTCTCCCCCAAAGCATCATTGAGGTGCAGCCCATCCCTAACAAAGAACCTTGGAGAAATCCAGTTCTCCAAAGCCGTCCTCGCTACACCAATCTCTCAGCCACTCATTAATCTTGCTAAGCCCCCCCCCCCCCCCCCCCGTCTCTGTAACATTGCTTTCAGCACAGGTAATATATCTTAGAAAATTACCTTGGAAGTCCTCACCCTCACCCTCAACTTTACACCTATTTTTATAAAATCACTCAAGGACTTCGCCACCTACTCTAACTTTATCATTGGTACCTATGTGTACCAAGAAGTCAGCTCTTCCCCAGCCCCTCCCAATAACCTTTCCACTCGTTCCACCACATGCCAAACCCTAGCACCAGGCAAGCAGCAGACTGTTCGGCATGAAGGGTGAAGCTGTGGATAAAGAACCCCATCAGTGAGGTGAGGATTGTAGCAGTTAGCTATTATAGAATGCTCAAGTAGGGTAATGTTATAACAGGTGCAGGTACAGGTCTCATCAGCTATAGCAACCAATAAACTGGTAGCATTGTCTCCTGTTTAAAATAAAACATCCTATTAGTTACTGCATGTGGGTGAACATTGTGCCTTTTATTACATAGGGGTTATTGTGTTAGATATAAAGTGCAGTGGCTGCAAAGATCTCTTCTAGAGTTGGATGGCCTGCACCTGGGCCTCGCGTCATGTAGTTACTGAAAAAGTTTAAGCTACACAAAGCCGATTTGGGTTCCTCCAACGTATTTTAGTGTGGGTAGTTCCCCAGGTGACACTCACTGTTCGATTGTCGGGCCTTCGGTGGATAGGAATACTTGAGGTAATGTGGCATTAAGGAAAAACGTATTCACTGGTCTGAGAAACACCTTGAGCCTACGTTCCAGTCTCTCCTCGAAGGCACAGCCGGGCACAGACTTTCAGTGATGGACAGCCTGTTCGCTATCTCTCCACTTAGCAGGTACCTTTTCACAAAGATCCAAGATGCCGCTTGGAACACTTCAGCGCGTGTGTTCCACTGTGGAGTAAATATTGTATTACAAAAATTTTAAATGAGTGACCATCCACCTAAAGCAGGGGTGTCCAAACTATGGCCCGTGGGCCAACTGCGGCCCGCGATCCAGTTTTAATCCGTACTAATGGGCCAATTTGCCGCCTGCCCAGCCCATTTGCCACTTGCCCAGCCCTTCTGCCGCATCGCTCTACACTCACGAAATGCGATGCTTGAAGGACTACTGTGGCAGGCCAGCCAGACTGTATTTAGAGCAGCATCGACCAGGAAGTGGATGCTGACGGCTGGCTCTGACATGCACGTAACCTCGCTCTCATCCTGGAGTGTGGCATTCACAAGGCACCCTAGACAGGGCCTCCCCATCCGCCCCCTACCGTGGCGCGTCGTTCTGCACGCACACTTCTAGGAGCGCTCGGCGTGCACGCTGCAGAAAAGCTCAACCGCACCTCTACTGCTGCGCATGCTTGTTGGCTATTGGGATATCGCATCACTCCAGGATGAGAGCGAGGTTACGTGCATGTCAGAGCCAGCCGTCAGCATCCACTTCCTGGTCCACGCTGCTCTAAATACAGTCTGGCTGGCCTGCCACAGTAGTCCTTCAAGCATCGCATTTCGTGAGTGTAGAGCGATGCGGCAGAAGGGCTGGGCAGGCGGCAAGTTGGCCCATTGGTACAGAGCAGCTAGTTCCTCTGGCACATAATGCAATTATGCAACTAGAGGGCCTAGGGCCCACCAATGCTGGGGCCCACCGGGTTTTAACAGCTGTCAGGCTCGCAGGTTGGGCATCCCTGCTTCAATCCTATGTCCGGGCATAAAACTATGGCAGCATATATCAGTATGCTGTCCCAGCTGCTGCATGGCCAATTGGGAATGCTGGGAATTGTGGTTGCACTGCTTTAGACTGGTACTTGTCATTGTGTTACAGCTGCTGCTGGTTCAGTCCCAGTGTCTATAGTGGCTTCCCATTTCATATTGCCTGGGATCCAGCATGTCAGGCTGAATGGTCGGCCCCCACACATTTTCACCTCACCAAATCTGGCCCTCTTTGTAAAAAGTTTGGACACCCCTGACCTAAAGTATTTTTGACAATTGTTTTTATGTCATTTTACTGACTACTTATTTATTGTGTTTCTGGCCGGCCAGATTTTAAGATTTTTTGAATGATAAATAAATTGTATACTTTATGAATAACTTGGTCTGAAAATATTCCTTCAGTGGATATGGTCATATATACTGTTCCTGCACCCATGTCAATTTGTTAAAAGTTACAGATTATCTTCGAGAAACTTCTGTGCTTCTGTTGCATTTAGCAGTGCCATAGCCTTGCTGGCAGGTGAAAATGCACCCCCCAAGTATCTATAGTAATAGTAATACAGGAAACAGTATAAATAATTCTGAATTATAGCAGTATACTAGAGGTTTAGTTGTTTTCTGCTTGTTAAACAGAAATGTACTTTTTTCAATTACTTTCATGTTTTATTTTAACCATTCTTCCAAAACTGAAATTTTAAAGGGATACTGTCATGGGAAAAAACATTTTTTTCAAAATGAATCGGTTAATAGTGCTGCTCCAGCAGAATTCTGCACTGGAATCCATTTCTCAAAAGCGCAAACAGATTTTTTTATATTCAATTTTGAAATCTGACATGGGTCTAGACATATTGTCAATTTCCCAGCTTCCCCTAGTCATGTGACTTGTGCTCTGATAAACTTCAATCACTCTTTACTGCTCTACTGCAAGTTGGAGTGATATCACCCCCTCCCTTTCCCCCCAGCAGCCAAACAAAAGAACAATGGGAAGGTAACCAGATAACAGCTCCCTAACACAAGATAACAGCTGCCTCGTAGATCTAAGAACAACACTCAATAGTAAAAACCCATGTCCCACTGAGACACATTCAGTTACATTGAGAAGGGAAAACAGCAGCCTGCCAGAAAGCATTTCTCTCCTAAAGTGCAGGCACAAGTCACATGACCAGGGGCAGCTGGGAAATTGACAAAATGTCTAGCCCCATGTCAGATTTCAAAATTGAATATAAAAAAATCTGTTTGCTCTTTTTCAGTGCAGAATTCTGCTGGAGCAGTACTATTAACTGATGCGTTTTGAAAAAACATGTTTTCCGGTGACAGGATCCCTATAAGTTTAATGTTCCTGTCTCTAGTGTTTCAGTCTGGCAGCTCAGTAATCCAGATGCAGATTCTGAACTGTAACAATTTGCTACATTGGTTGATACATTTCTCAGCAGCCTCTGTGGAATATTGGCAACTATTGTATCAATTCTAACAGCTGCCTTTTATAAAACTCCGGGATTCTGCTCAGCAGGGACAAATCTAAATGTATCAACTAATGTATCAGTTTAGAACAGTTCCAGTTGGTGACCCCCCTCACAGAGCCGCTTCAGAAAGACGCAAGAAGGTGAAAAATTAGAACAGTCACAAATAGAAAAAAAGCCATTGAAAAAAGTCTATTTCTGGTGAACTATCTTAAACCAACTGAACTGATAAAAGTGTTGGAAGGCGAACAACCCCTTTAAATATAATATGTAGAAAAATCTGATACAGCTGGAGTTTGCTACACAGTACATGTATGTTATGTAGATGTTACAAACAATGTTATGAAGGGGTTTATAACTCCCCCATCCTTTTTTTACACAAAGTTAGTATTCTGCAGCCTTGAACCGCTCCAAACTGCTTGATGACCTGCCTTGATCTCCAAACTGCTTGATGACCTCTAGGATGCTTTTAATTTACAAAGAGGTTTGTGCACCCTTGCAAATGGTCATATTGCAGGTAACGCCCATCTAAAGTGAAGGCATTGGTAACTTGAACCCCCAGGATTGGCTAGAATCAGCAGCTGAGCTAAAGGTTGAATGTAACCACAGGCTGTGTGTACCTGTCATGAAAGCATTATTTCATTAATCTTTGTTTTTGAGTTAAGCCAAACCTTTATGGAAAAAACTAATTTTGTTTAACAAAATCTACATGTACCTAAGATGGTATAGCATGGGTACTCTATCCAGGTTTGTTAATGTCAGCCCAATGCAGCCAAGTTAGAGCTGTGTTAAAGTACTGGCCCCTTTAAAAGGCATCAGGAACTGTCCATGGTGCTGAAATCACTCCCCTCTACTCTTCTCCTGCCTCCTCCCTCTTGTTTCCATGACTCCCCTTGCTCAGCTTTCCCTGCCAGTTGAGGCTGTAGCTCCTGCTGAATGTTTGGGCACAGCATGCTCGCTATGCCTCGCTGCCTGCGCTCTGCGGCGTTCTGGGCGTTTGTGTACTCCTACAGCCTGCTCTGCACCTGCATTGCCCTCCTCAAACTCCTCTGCAGCATCCTAATGAGGCCACAGATAACGTTCCAGAGGATTAGCCGGGAGGTCACGCCAAGCTGTCTGAATGATCCTTTTCTTGGCACACACTGCTATGTGCGGAACAAGGTAGTGCATTCCTAGATATAGAATAATAGTGATTTTTCAGTAGGAATTTAACAGATGTATGTTTGCAGATCAGCACCTATCAGGACAATAAAGTGCATCTCTTGTGTAATCCCACCTTTGTGCAGGTCTGGATAGGGCTATAGAGTTCCGACTTGCATCTTTTGTAGTTTGTGCACATTCTTTATGTACAGTGGGACTTAATTTGCTTTGATTATTCATTGTTTGCCATACTGTAAGCTAAGTGGTGTATTATGTTAGACTGTATTGATCCAGCTCGCCTTTCGCTCCCAGAGGAATCACCACTATAAAATTCACTGGCATAGACAGGGTTAAGCATTCCCGCCATCCGTTTGCCTACTGATATTGTGCAATGTGTGAGCATGGCAGCAAATATTCGTTTATCATTTCCATGCTAGCAGCTGCTATTATTAGATTAGGTATCCCTGGACAGCAGGCAGCACTGAAACACATTGTATATGCCCATAAAATTAATACAAACCCCCTAAAAAGAGAGACTTTTAAGTTCTGGAAGTCACTCATTATCTTTGTGTTCTCTGTTTATGACTTGACTCCCGTGTAACAGTGACAGTTGATTGTATCCGTAATATACCTGAGATTTCTGATGTCCGTTCATTCTACTGGATAATATGCTAGTTCCAGGGTTCTCACAGCAGACACCTACTACATAACATATGCTCATTCATTTCAAATAGATCTGTTTATTTTTATCAAGAAGGTCCCTAAATAATATAGCAAATTATAGTGTGGTTTTTGCATCCCACTCAATTCTGAATTGTTTTCCTTCCCAAATGGTAAAGAAGTATCATTGTGCACTTGATATTTGGAAGGTGCTGGAAGGAAATGTGTTATTACAAAGATTTGCAGGCAGCCCTTATCCTTAGAGATCCTTATCTCTTCATGTGCTCATCAATCAGCCCATTTGGGCCAATCATATTTATACACTGCCGTCTTGCTTTACCCCATTATTGTGCTTTTACTTCTCTGCGCACGTAGCAGTTTTGCAGGTCACCTTCTTTCCGTGTCTGTTCATTGCCACGTTAGTGGAATAACAATTTGATCTGCCAAGTTGACTGTAAACATGCAGCATGCCCTCTCATTCAGGCAATTACTGAGCCTTAGTAGCAATTAGCTGTTCAATTGTCATCACAAGTGGAATCTGGCAGGGAAGCGCTCAAAAACCTATTAGGCAGTTGACCATCTTGTTAGCAATCATAATATGGCTTTTGTTCCCCAGTGACATTCAGGAAATTCCTATCTCTCAAGGTTAGATGTTCCAAGACCACTCCTTCAGTCTAAACAACTACAATGCAATCCTAATTAATACACTAATGAAATTGCCTAGCCAATTTATTAATATTTAATGGGAACATAGTGTTTCTTTAGCCAATAACAACGTACAAAACACACTGCAATTGTCATCCTAATCTGGCCCTGAGGATAAAAGCGCAGGCTGGGCAGCAGACCAGATTATTAGAAATCATATTGTGGATTCATTTTGTGTTTCTAGGAAGATGCATTTTTTGTAAATTCTGTTTTGTTTTACATCTGTGCATAGCCCCTGGGCCTTTGTACTCTGTGGTGTTTAGGGCTCACAGGGGTCTTAATAACCTTTTGTGCTGCTGCACTTACATACTCATACAAGTCTTCTATCAGTTGGGAGCCCATGGTCTATGTTTTCCACCAAATAAAATGACAAACTGCACCTCCTACAAATACTTGAGGGAACCCCAACCATGTCCTTTTTTGTAGTAGTTAAATACAATTATTTTACTATCTCCCAAGCAGCAGTGTCAAACTGCAAAACTGGGGACCATGAGAAAAGCTGACCTAAATACCTCCCATATACTCACGAAAGCCCATTATTATTGTTTCTCTCTGTACAATAATAGTTAGCCTAATAGTGGCAGATGAGGTCTCCCATGATCTAGAGTAGACCCACCCCCTGCTGCACAAAGTCCTGCAGAAAGTTCTCTTATTATACTCCAAATGATGATCTTTGGCGGGCTGTTGCTGTACTCTCTTAAGCAGCTGGGTCTGGTTTAAGTTGAAAGTAGCCAGCAATTTTTTAACAATAAGCCACAGGATTCCACGGCCACAGGTTAAGCACAAGACTCGTTCCCCAGTGGACCAGTTTGACCGAGCCAACCAGCTACTAATGTTGACAGCTATTAAAGTTGCCACCTGGCTGGCATTTCACTGGCCTAGCCAGTAAAAATTTACTGGAGTTGTACTTGCCTCTACTTAACCCCATTTTTGCCATTACCTCTTCCACCCTGTCTTCTCACCAATTAATTTCCTATACCCATGTTGCAGTCCCATCCTCTTGCGTCACTGATCTGCCCCCCCTCTCTGTCCCACCCCAGAACCTCAGCCAGTGAGGGCCCAACCAAAAGGTGGTAATCCTATTACCAATGTATATTTAAAAAATAGAGACAGACTTTGTAGCCTTTCCAAAAATCTGGGGCTTCCAAAGTGCTTAAGACCATTTTATGAAATATCCTATTGCAAGTGAAATGTAAACATTTCTTGGTATCAAGAGTGGGAAATTGTTTTAATATGAACATCACTTGCTGTATCTTGATGGCTCTTGCAACTGTGTTTTCCAAAAATATATGTGCAACAGTATCAGCTGGAAATGTGCTTATCCTTACAAGGTTACATGGGTAGGTCATGTCCTCTGTCTCTGTGTGTTCTCAACTCGTAGGTCAATGACTGAAAAGCAGAATGGAGTGGGAATGTAAAGTTTCCTTTGTACCTGCCACACAATGGGTAGAAACACCATGGTGCTATTTTTTTACATACAAAACCAGCTAAAAATTCTTAACATATCATTAGTAAATGGTTAAATGTGTGCTTTGAGAGAATTCTATTTATCTCAATGATCCCACATAGAACATAGTACAGCTGTGTTCATAATAATAGCAGTTGATTTAAAATGGCTTTTATTTCCATACACACGCATGCATTGGGAACACTGCACATTCTATTCCAAATCAAAACATGCATTCAATGTATTCAATTTATGTAAAAATGCATTCCATTTGTGTTGTTCCTTTAGAAAAAGTAAAGAAAATGGAATATTAGGCTGTGCCAAAAAATAGCAGTGTCTACATTCTTTTTTACAAACTCAAACATTCACTGTATTAACTGCAAAATATTTCAAGATTTTGCTTTCCTTGAATCACTGAACTAATATTTAGTTGTATAATGAGTGTTTCTGAGAACTGCTGCACATCTGTGTTACATGGAGTCCATCAACTTCTGGCACCTGTTACATCCCACAATTCTTTTGTATTTCTTGGTTTTGCCTCAGAAACAGCATTTTTAAGTCACCCCAAAAGTTTTCTATTGAATTAAGATCCAGGATTGGGCTGGCCACTTCATAACATCAATCTTGTTGGTCTGGAACCAAGATGTTACTCATTTACTGGTGTGTTGGGGTTGTTGTCTTGTTAAAACTCCCATTTCATGGGCATTTCCTCTTCAGCATAAGGCAACAAGACCTCCAAGTATTTTGATGTATTGAAACTGGTGTGTGATAAATAGTCCCAACACCATAGTATGAGAAACATCCCCATATCATGATACTTGTGCCACTATGCTTCACTGTCTTCACTCTGTACTGTGACTTGAATTCAGTGTTTGGGGGTCATCTGAAAAACTGTCTGTGGCCCCTAGACCTAAAAAGAACAATCTTGCTTTCACCAGTCCACAAAATGTTGCACTATTTCTCTTTAGGCCAGTCAATGTGCTCTTTCGCAAACAAACCCAAAGCTCTTCAGCACGTATTTTTTTCAATAATGGGAATTTGCTCGAGCTTCTTGCCGATAGCTTGGCTTCACATAGGTGTCTTCTACTTGTAACACTACTCACAGGTAACTTTTGACTTTTTTTTTGATATTCCTGGAGCTGATCATTGGCTGAGTCTTTGCCATTTTGGCTATTCTGCTATCTATTCAAAGGGTAGTTTTCAAGTTTTCTTCCATGTCTTTCAGGTTTTGGTTGCCATTTTAAAGCATTTAAGATCATTTTAGCTGAGCAGCTTATCATTTTCTGCACTTTATATGTTTTCTCCTCTTCAATCTACTTTTTAATCAAAGTATGCTGTTCTGAACAATGTCCGAAATTACCCATTTTATTCAGATTTTCAGAGAGAAATGCACTACAACAACAACTACAACCAGCATGTACAACATTTGCTGCCTTCCTTCCTTAAATAAGGGCCATAATTGACACCTGTTTTTCACAGAATGAACAACCTCACTGATTGAACTCCACACTTTTATTTGGAAAAAGCTATTATTATTTTGAATACTGCTATTATTTTGAACAAGCCTCAATTACACAGAATCAGCAGCATACATGTCATGACTGTTGGGTCTGTTGGTTTTCTATTACTCTAATACACCTACTAGTAAAATATTTGTCATGCAGAAGTAGAATTTCTACCAAATTGATCAAGTTAGTGATGTTGGACTGCTATTAATCTGAACACAACTGTAAATGTTTTTTTTGCATCCCCTGTGCGCAACTAAACCCCCCCCCCCGCCCACAAGTGCACGTATGTGATAGAGCACTGGGGACCTGTGCATCCCCAGTGCACCTTACTATGCAGCTGGGTGGCATGCATCCCCTACATTTTTGCTGCCCTAGGTCCAGGCCTTTGTGGCCCTGCTGCAAGTCCAGGCCTGTCTGTCTGGCTGTTTACATTCTCTGCACTACTAGTTCTGACTCCTGAAGCACTGTTGCAAGGCAGCTAAGTCACAGACCCGGAAGAGAACTGATTCCTGTTACATTGTTGATTCAGCTGCAATTATCATGGATGCGTTGCTTAGAACTGAATTTTGTATCATTATACAATACCAACTTGAGAATTGCTGGTAAGACCCCTTCAACGTTGGCATTTAAGTTTCATTTAAACAAACCCAAAGCTAAAATAAAATGTATTGATCTTTCAAGTACCTTACTAAGGTCAAAAAGCAAATACTATGGGGCAAATTCACTAAGCGCCTAACGCTAGCGTCAATTCGCTAGCGTTGGGCATTTTCGTTACTTCGCAAATTCACTAACGAACGCTGGCGTAACTTCGCTAGTGTTACTTCGCACCCTTACGCCTGGCGAATTTGTGCAACGGACGTAACTACGCAAATTCACTAACACGCGCATTGTACTGAACACTACCTTTTACGCTAGACTTCCTTCGCCACCTCAGACCAGGCGAAGCGCAATAGAGTAGATAGGGATTGCTTCAAAAAAAGTTCAAATATTATGGGTGATAGGCTGAAAAAGATCAAAATTTTATTTGGGGCTCCCCTCCTTCCCCCCTACATTTCCTAACTCATGGCAACTTAACTATACAGTGGGCACATGTGTAGGGCAAAATAAAAATTTTATTTGATGTTTTGAAGGTTTCCCAGGCATTTGTAGTGCTGCTACGTATTCCTCCATTGAAATTTGAATTTGGCGCCGTATGCAAATTAACCATCGCTAGCGTAACTTCGCTTCGCTTAGCGAATCAACGCTAGCGCAACTTCGCAACCTTACGCTACCCCTGAGCGCAACTTTCGATTTTAGTGAATTTGCAGAGCGCTGGCGAAACTACGCCTGGGGAAGTGTGGCGAAGTGCGGCGAAGTTACACCTGGTGCAACTATGAATTTTAGTGAATTTGCCCCTATGCCTTACACATAATCTCTAATGTCTTCAAGAAAAAATCTTGCCTGTTTCACCGTTATAAATAAGCCACCTCTCCATCTTAGCTCTTTAATAACAGGTATTTTCTTTTGCAATCCTCAGGATTCAGGATTACGATTTCACTATGTTGCTGCTGGAGAAAGAGGGAAACCGTTGATGCTACTATTACATGGGTTTCCAGAGTTCTGGTAAAATACAGTATTTATATTATACATTTTACAGAATGGTCCTCCCTGCAGCTGTCAGAATACTGGTCAGAATGTAAAACCATCTGTATGTGTAGTTTTGCATAAATGTGGACTGGGGGGCCAGAGACATAACAATAAAAGAACCACTCCCTGCCACTAGGTCCAGAGTGAGAGGGGCCCTGCAAATGACGGTGAACACAATTGTTATGATATTGGTATGAGATCCGTTATCCCATTATGCAGAAAGCTCCGAATTATGGAAAGATCGTCTCCCATTATAATCAAATAATCCAAATTTTTAAAAATGATTTCCATTTTCTCTGTAATAATAAAACAGTACCTTGTACTTGATCCAAACGAAGATATTCTTAATCTTAATTGGAATCAAAACCAGTTTATTGGTTTTATTTAATGTACCCATTTAGCCCAAGCAAGGTGGTTTTATTTAATGTTTACATGATTTTCTAGTAGACTTAAGGTATGAAGATTAAAAATAACGGAAAGATCCCATATCCAGAAAACCCCAGGTCCAGAGCATTCTAGATAACAGGTCCTATATGTGTACCAGTTTCCATTACCCTACATCAGGGGTCCCCAACCTTTTTTTTACCTATGAGCCACATTCAAATGTAAAAAGAGTTGGGGAGCAACACAAGCATGAAAAACTGCCCCTGGTGGTGGCAAATAAGGGCTGTGATTGGCTATTTTACAGCCCCTATGTGGACTGGCAGCATACAGGAGGCTCTGTTTGGCAGTACACCTGGTTTTATGCAACAAAAACTTGCCTTCAAGCCTGGAATTCCAAAATAAGCGGGTGGGTGAGCAACATGTTGCTCATGAGCTACTGATTGGAGATCACTGCTCTACATTATAGAAGAAAGGTAATAATCAGTGTTTTTACTATATATACTGGTATTTTTAGCTATATTATGGCCAGGTATTTGCACTGCCAACATTGCTTAGCTAGTCACTAAACTTGTATATTTACAGAATCAATCCATTTTACAATCAATTGTTTTACCATAATTGCATACTTAAAGGGGAAACTATCATAAAAATTCAATGAGCTGCAAGTCACGGGACTTGTTTCTCTTTATGCTGAAACCAGTCATATTTTGATTGACAGCTAAGTGAAATACGTTGATGTGTATGAAAGACTAATTTGTGATGTAAATAACCAATTCCAACACAAAGTTGCATATATACTAATGTGTAAATGTTCTTCTTGCCAAAGTTTGCATCTGTAGGTCAGGTGTAAATTCTGCAGGAATTTTTTATTTCCATACTGTAGTGGGGAAATAATTTATGAAGGAATAAAGTATGCGAGCTATTCACATGGAAGACATGACACAGATAATGAGATGCAATATGTGTCAATGAATCTTTATAATTGTAGTCGGCAAGCCTGGACCTGACAAAATTACGTTTGGTGAAAATTCAAGGTGGTACTCTTGTTGCCATATTTCATATTGGCGACGTTTCACCAGAATAGGTTTACTAATAATTAAAAAACCCCATAGAAAATAAAGAAAGTAATTGAATCAAGAGAACTGAACAAGTATGGGATCTTTTTATCCGTAAACTGTTATCCAAAAAGGTCAGAGTTACAGGAAGACCATATTCCTTAGGCTCAATTTTAAGCAAATAATTCTACTTTAAAAAAAATAGATGTCTCATTTCTCTGTAATAATACTGTAAATCAGTACCTTGTACTTGATGGTAACTAAGTTGCATGTATCCTTGGTGGCAAGAAAATCTTTTTGGAGTTAATTAATTAATGGAAAGCTCCATTATGTCCAGATCTCAAGCATCTTAAGCACATTGTGATGTGGGTTGCTTTATGTGTGGTTAGGATCCTAGTGTTCTTTGCAAAAACGGAACTAGAGGGGGGTGGGCCCTGGCGCAGGATGCGCAGCCGGGCCCCCGCCCCCCTCCGTAAACCCGGAACTGGCCGCCGAACATGCGGCGGGCAGACTGCCGGGGGGGGCCCGAGGGGTCGCGGGCCCTGGCCCGCTCGCACCCCCTGCTCCCCCGGTAGTTCCGCCCCTGGTTCTTTGCATATTAGATACCAACTCACCAAGGGAAACCACCTTCTGAGCTTTGGAAATGTAATGGTAACAAGTTTGGTGAGAATTTCCACACATAATAACAAAATGTGACGACAGTCCTGACATCTATCTGTTTCTATGTTCAATCCGATGCAGGTATTCCTGGCGTCACCAGTTACGGGAATTTAAGAGCAAGTATCGGGTTGTGGCACTTGATTTAAGAGGATATGGAGAAACGGATGCACCTGCTAATAAAGATAGCTACAAGCTAGACTGCATCATTGTGGATGTAAAGGAAATTGTGGACTCATTAGGTAACCATAGAAATACTACTTAGATTTGCTCCATAAACCAGCTCAACAAAAACGACAAACATTAAACTTGAGGTGCCTAACAATACAAGAGATTGGCATGCAGCTGACTTAAACCTTAAACAGTGTTCAAGCCATAACTCGATTCATTATGGTTAGCCTTAGAGTGTTTTATTTTTTTCAAAATGTCTATTTATTTTACTGTTGTAGAACTACAACACTCAGAACTCCCCTCAAAAGCAGTTAGAGGTGAATGCTAAGAGTTTTAGAGACACAGTAGTTGAAGTTTACTTGTTTCTATCTGAAAATCTCAAAATATGATTTTGTTTAAAAATACAATTAGAGGCCCATCAAAGGTCGAATTTGAATTCATGTGAATTTTTTTTACTCAAATTCAAATGGGAGGTTATTTAAGAAAAAATTTGAACATCTAAAACTTGAACAAATTTTACAGACTCGAAAACTCGAATTCGAACTCGAAACTAGTTTTTTATCAGAAAAAAACTTGAATATCATGAAGGCTATTAACATCTTCAAATGGGTCACTGGACCACTGCCACTGACTTATACATGAACTCGGCAGGTTTCAGGTGGTGAATAGTCAAAATCGAATTGTTCCCAGGGTCAAGGATTGATAGATCTCGAATTTCAAATTTGAATTGAGTTTGGATTATTCCTAATTCGAATTTGAGAGTTTTGATCCTTGGAAAAATCTGCCCCTTAGTGTGAATGTGATACAATATTTGTCTCAGAACTTTTAGGGCAAAGACACATGCGAAGGTTTGGGAAGATTAGTCGCCCGGCACGAGGAAACTTTGGGCGACTTCAGAAAACAAAGTGCTCCGAGTGTCATCCCACCTGCGTTGTTGTCGGGGCGACTAAATCTCCTCGAATCTTTGCGTGTGTCTCTGCCCTTAGGCAATCTGTTTCTGGATTGTTGTATCCTGTGCATTAAATGTGAAAATATTTGAACTGAAATGTAATTCAATTTTACACACATACCTGTTTCACTGTGTTTTGATTAAAAGCTTGCTTACCAAGGTAATATTGGGTCATTAATATTGAGCATTGCATTGCTGTGACCTTGAACTTTATTTCTAGTCTTAGGTAAGCATTTTAAGACTGAGCTTTTAACCAGATCTTTTCTACAGCCTTTTTTCAGGTACTATTTTGAAAATAATTTCTGTCGTTTCCAGGAGGTGTTTATTCATTACCATTATCAGTTGTATTATCAGACCTGCTGTCTGTATTCCCCTATCAAGGGCAAAGTAAAACTGTCACACAGGTTTTTTCAAATAATGTCAGTATACCTTTAACAAAACAAAAACAACATTTTTAAAAATAGAATGACCGTTCTACACAGAAAGAGCCATTTTTGTTAGTATGTATGCTGCACAGTCTATAATATAATTTATGGAAATGGTGTTCACCTACTGCCGTACTGAGTCATGATGGTTGATCACAGATCTTTTAATCTGGGCTGCTCATGTTTTGCTCATCACATATATGGCTTATGAATAGATATAATATCTACTTATGGCTTATAACTAGATATTATAAGCAAAGAGTTTAGTGTGTGCTAAATAAACTGTCCACAAAATGATTTTAACCATAATTATGTTGTAAGGATCTATAGCTATTAGTATATAATATTATATATGTCAATATAATAGTAAGAAAATATTTTAAAAAATGCAAATATTTCATATATTTCATTACATGCTTTCTTCAAGGCTTATAGTTTAAAGGGATCCTGTCATCAGAAAACATGTTTTTTTCAAAACGCATCAGTTAATAGTGCTACTCCAGCAGAATTCTGCACTGAAATCCATTTCTCAAAAGAGCAAACAGATTTCTTTATATTCAGTTTTGAAATCTGACATGGGGCTAGACATTTTCTCAATTTCCCAGCTGCCCCTAGTCATGTGACTTGTGCCTGCACTTTAGGAGAGAAATGCTTTTTGGCAGGCTGCTGTTTTTCCTTCTCAATGTAACTGAAAGTGTCTCAGTGGGACATGGGTTTTTACTATTGAGTGTTGTTCTTAGATCTACCAGGCAGCTGTTATCTTGTGTTAGGGAACTGTTATCTGGTTACCTTCCCATTGTTCTTTTGTTTGGCTGCTGGGGGGAAAAGGGAGGGGGGTGATATCACTCCAACTTGCAGTACAGCAGTAAAGAGTCATTGAAGTTTATCAGAGCACAAGTCACATGACTTGGGGCAGCTGGGAAATTGACAAAATGTCTAGCCCCATGTCAGATTTCAAAATTGAATATAAAAAAATCTGTTTGCTTTTTTGAGAAATGGATTTCAGTGCAGAATTCTGCTGGAGCAGCACTATTTACTGATTCATTTTGAAAAAAAATCTTTTTCCCATGACAGTATCCCTTTAAGTACACTACAGGCTCCAATGTAATTCTAGTCTCACTCAGGCCAAGCCAGTCTGACCTAGTGGTATTAGAATAACGTTATGAAGAAATGTTAGTATGACCTGTTTTAAAATGTCTCGAGGTCATTCCACAGCCAAAACTAGAAACTGCTGACAATTGCAGCTGTCGCATAAACAAATGTACACTTTTCTTTGCAGTAATTTTTATTTGCGTTTTCAACATATATATGGTAGACAGCAATAATAACAGCAGCTTCTTGGTATTTATCTGATGTCCATAGGATAAAAATGGAGGAAAGAGGGGGAGAGGGTGCGACCTATATTTAGACAGATTAAAGGACCCAGGGGGGGGAGGAGTAAAAGGAACAGAGGGTTCAGTTAACAAATCACCAAATAATCATATACGATGTGTTTAGTTTGACGAATCCTGAGAGGTCCGTTACCATGAGTAACAAAAGTGTGGTATTTGCTAATGGCTATATGGAGACCTCGCTGTCTAAGAGTTATTAAGCAAGACAAAGCATATTGTAAGGGATAGGTTACAGTGGTGAAATCTTTGTCGTTGACCTTCCGTGAAGACATCCATATTTGTACCTGAACTGGGTTTAAAGTGAAAGTCCCAAAAGGGTCTCTGCAGTTGGGAAGGAGTTTATACCAAATGTACACTTTTCAATATGAAGATATCAACTGTAAATATTGCAGGTTGTAATTGTGATGTACCTCATGTAAATCAGGCTTTGTATAATGTTCCTTGCTCTGATTATTGCTAGCAGTGATCTATAGGCACACATCCCTTTTATTGCACATATTTCATGTATTCCATTATTATTAATTCTGATATATACAATAAGTAATTGACGATTTATTGATGCTATACTTTCTCTTTTATTTTAACTCTTTATACAGGTTACACTAAATGTGTCCTTATTGGTCATGACTGGGGTGGGATGATTGCTTGGCTAATTGCTATTTGTTATCCAGAGATGGTTACCAAGCTGATTGTTCTAAGCTTTCCACACCCGACTGTGTTTACAGGTAAGTGTGAAAATAACAGATTTTTCATTGAAATAAATTCTAAAAATCTCATATATAGAATGTGTAGGTAGGTATAGTAATTATAGGAAATCAAAGGCATATAGTGATAGTGAGAAGTTTTTCTTTTAGGTTGGGACATAATTGTTGCTGCCTATATCATATCGATGGAAGAAAAACAACATGGGATGGTAGATTTGTATAGAAATTTAAAATAAACATTGTATTTAGACAAAGGAGCAGATAACAAAATATAGAAGTATGACACTGACAAGGTGAGAAAGCTAAGCAACACTGTCCCTAGCCAGTGAGGCTGGTGCATAATGAATCCATGAATCCAACCACAGAATAATGTGAAGGCAAGATATGAAGTACCCTGAAAGACAGAGGTAGCAGAAATTGTCTCAGAGAGAGATTGGTGTAAATTTGAAGAGATATAGCATTGGTATGCAAATTCCATGTCTATTGTCCAACCCACCCGTCTTTATGGATGGACTCATAATATGTCATTCTTGTTATTCTAATAGAACTAAAAAAGCACAGAATATGAAGGGTAATTTGTCTTACTATATACAACTAGAGCATAGGCACTGTTAGATAAGCACATTTTCCAAACGTAATGAAGATAAATGGTCTCCGTGAATTTAAAGCTCCACTGAATCAATCCCATCACAAATGATAAAATTCCTTGTGTAAACAAGGTGGAGATAATAGTAAACAAAAAATGGATCTGAGCAATATTTACCTACTGTGATGCCATAATTGCTCGTTTCCGCGTATAGGTTTATTTTCTGTTTTTCTTCATTACTAGTGATGGACGAATAAATTGGCCAACTCTTGGTCATTTCCTGGTCAGTGTGCCGTTTATACATGTAGTGTTATATAGGAATATATATATAGGACATGTTGGGTATATATATATATATATATATATATATATACACTGTATATATATACACTGTATATATATAGACAAATACAAGAGTCCTCTGCACTCAACCCATTATCAATATATTTAAGACAGAGACATTTTGTGCATACTGCTACTAAAAATGCCTTACCCTTTAAACAAAACAGGGATTGTTTGTCCATATATTGCAATATATTTAAGCTGGCCAACTACATAAGGCATTTTTCAGTAGCAGTATACACAAAATCTCTCTGTGTTAAATATATTGATAATGCGTTGAGTGCAGAGGACTCTTGTATTTGACTATATGTATTTTGTGGTCACAGCCTCATTGCACCCCCGCCTAATGGTTTTAAAAAATAGTGGTGAGCACAACTTTCCCTTGTTGTTCGTGGTGGGCAGGGGTTTGCTGCAGGTTGTCACTGGTCAGGGTAGTGGGGCTTTGATGTCAGATGCTCTGTTTGGCTCGGGTACCCCAGTCTGACATTGTACAGGAATATCTATTGTGCAGAAACCTATTATCCAGAAAGTTATAAAATAAAGCAATTCCGTTTCCTATAGGGTTCTGTTTAAACAAATATGTTTTGCTTTTTTGCTCTGGAATAAGACAGTGAGTTACTTGAATCTCATTTAAATCCATGTTGATGACAACTAATTATTTTTTATATGTTGCTGAGTAGTGGTCTTAATGTTCTCTACTTTTGAGAAAGACCCCTTATTTGCAGAACTCTCCCAAGCCTTCTGGAGAACAGATCCCATACCTGCATTATACTAAAAGATAAAAAGGTGGTCATAAATGATCTGCTTGTAGCACCATTGTGTAGCAGCACTTAACTGCCAACACTGAACAACACTTCAGTATTCACAAAGGGGACTATTGCTCTGACAATACTGAACCTTGCCAAATAGGGTAGGATCCCCCTCGACTGACATGATGATCCCTGATCTCTGCTTCATAGCCCTGCCCCAGTGGGGATAATTGCATCACTGACCCACCCCGTTGATGTCATCAGCAAGAAGTATTTGCTAGTCACCTGTTTAAAAGAAAACATCTTCTTGGTTGCTATTGATTACTGCTCCTGGGCAAACTTAGTGCCTTTTATTACATATGGGGGAAAATTGTTAAATATCATGTGCTTTATTTATGATTCATTGACCCATTTAAAGGTAGCATTACTTAAGCAAAAGTAGCCATAAAGCCTTTTTAAATGCACCTTATTTAGAACCTTCTAGTAAGATCTGTACATACTTGAAATGGGAGAGACAAATCAGACCTTTATCTTGCTTAGGCAAATCTGGCAAATTATAATTCAACGATAGAAACAACACAACATACTGCATTTAAAGGTTTAATTGTTATATTTATACTTTACTTCATTCAAACAAATGCATGTGTCACATTTAAATTAATGTTTAGAATACGTAATGATAATTAGATGCAGATACATTCAGATACAATTACAAGCAGACTTCACTTCAAACCCTTTTTATTATTATACCAGTCTTTTTTTTTAAAGCACTGCCTGCTTGCTAGGGTAAACGTGATAAGAATTCAAAAAGTGAAGTCCAATTGCTACTTTTTGCACACTGGGCATGTGCTGGAGCATGATGTATTTGTTATACACTCTTATGTGGGATAAGGGATGGAGATCTCTTTTGGACACCTATAAATCATTGGGACTACATGTTAATGTTATATATATATATAAATATATATATATATATATATATATATATATATATATAATCTATAATATATAATATAATATAGAATCGACCTGCACCCAGGCTGTTTTTTTTTCCATAGACAAATAGACACATTCACATTTTTTAGTATTCTGTATCATGGATGATCTGAACCAACTGACATAGCAGCATGATGGTGTTAAAAAATAGTATTAATGCAAGTTGTCTGTAATTCGGAGCTTTCTGGATATGGGGTTTACGGATAACAGATCAGTATTAGGAGTTTGTAGTACATGCAAAGCACAATTCATGAAAATTTGTATGTGCTGCTTATATTTTGGGTCTCTATATTCCATATATACCAATTGTGGCTAATATATGCATATATAATATGTATAAGATCTATGGCATTAATATTTATCATTTTTGTCCTTGTACGCTATATATAGAGGGGCACAAGATGTTGTAAAATGCAAGTTCTTTTTCAATTTTGGACATTTTGCTAAGGTTAGCACAAATTTGCCACTGCAAAGTATGGAGCAGAAAGATATATTTGCCCATTTAAATTCTTCAGAATATGTACTTTAAAGCTACTATATACTGTATAGTGAATGGCAGGATTTCAAAATTTAAGTGCACAACCATCATTCAATCTAAAGCAAACCTGCCTGGAAGAATGGACTGAATCACTCCCTAAAAGTATGCAAAGCTGATACATAACTACTGCATTATGTCTGCGAAATATATATATATAGATAGATAGATAGATAGATAGATAGATAGATAGATAGTCTAAGTAACTGAAACATTACACATTTTCAGATGTAAGTAAAGTACTCTTTTTCCTGAAAAAAAAACTTTGTTGTTTTTTTTGCTGCATTGTTTCATTAAAAAAAGTGTGTGTGTGTGTGTGTGTGTGTATATATATATATATATATATATATATATATATATATATATATATATATTCATATATATTCCAAGGCTACTGCACACACAAAATGTCTCTGTGTTAAATATATTGATAATGGGTTGAGTGCAGAGGACTCTTGTCTCTTGTATTTGACTATATGTATTTTGTGGTCACAGCCTCATTGCACCCCCGCCTAATGGTTTTAAAAAATAGTGGTGAGCACAACTTTCCCTTGTTTGTTATAGTTTGTACTATATATATATATATATATATATATATATATATATATATATATATATATATATATATATATATATATATATCTGCACTCACTTACTGGAGAAAAAGCCTGGGTGCACACTGCAGAAAACTCATATAGAATATTGTGTAGAGCAAGGCACTCACAGGTCTTAAAATATGGTGAAAGAGAGATAACTATTATTTGTTATTCCAAAGTTTCGGTCTTCCGGTATTAGGAAGTGCACATACAGCCAATGTGACTTTCGTTCACTATTGGGACCCTTCTCAAGGCACGTTTCGGTCGCTATTGGGGCCTTTCTCAAGGCACGCCTGCCTTGAGAAAAGTCCCAATAGGGACTGAAACCTCACGTTGGCTGTATGTGCACTTCCTAATACACTTGTTTTTTTTTAAAAATCCTGGAGTTGCTGGTCTTCATCGATATATATATACACACACATGTATATATTGCAGCAATAGATGACATATAATATAGGAAAGCATGATCCAGCGCACAAAAGCACCATAATTCCACATATTTTTCAACTTGGAAATTTATATTTTAACTTATATTTACAAAATCAATCATACTTAGTAGTAACTGGAAAAAAAGAATTAATGGCCATTTTTGTTTCAGAGTACATTCTACGGCACCCTTCCCAATTGATTAAATCTGGTTACTACTTCTTTTTCCAAATGCCATGGTTTCCTGAACTCATGTACACTGTAAATGATTACAAGGTGAGCTGAAAAAAAATCTCATTAATTAGAGTTTCACACACACACCGATTTGTCTAGTGACTCAGACTTTAAAATTCAATGTTTCCATATTCATTTTACAGCTCACTTAAGTTAAGCATAATGTGATTTGGGCATAACACGGCCATTATGACATTATCCGTCACGTTTTCTTTGATATTTCATAGTGTAATGTTTGTTGTTGTGTATGATACAACAAGACTGCGTCAAGGTGCTTGTGCTGTATTTGTTTCTGGTGTGCTGTTTTCATTGATGTACTACATAAGAGCACAAGAATAAGGGTTGTCTGCATTCCTACAGCGGCTGTTGAAGAAAAACTTACAGCTTTCTAACCTGGCCAAGGTCTACCATATAGACAGTTACAATTGGTGTTCATGTAAAAAAATTATAATTATTTGGAATAGAGGTCACATTTGCTTTACGAAATACACCAAGTAGTTACTAGTTATAATGAGCTATATGAAACCAAATGGGAAATAGAAATAGATATAGAACAGGAAGAAGGGGTAGGTGATCATGTATAAAAAATTATACTTATTTGGAAGAGAGGTCAAATATACTTAAAAAAATACACCAAGTAATTGTTTCCTTTGTTTTTGTCAAACAAAAGGTGATTTGTTTAATTCATGTTTTAGCCATAGGTATTCTAAAATATATCAGGACTGCATCAGTTTGTTCCGTTTTACTACCAGAATCACTTTGAGCTCCCCAGAAAGTATGGGGTTAAAGCCTTGCCACAAATCACAAAAGTATACCCTAAGAGGTAGGCTTGGACATACAGTAAGAATCAAATCTTATTCATGCAAAGCCTTTAGAAAGGATACATGATACAGGATAGATTCAATTTTATGAGAATTCCAATTATATCATGGATCATGAGATACAAAACCATTAGATAAGGATTTTCCCCAACTGAATCTGGCCCAGTATTTGTCAAAGTGCAAACTTGCCATAGTGAATAGGCTATGGGCAGAATTTAATAGTTTAATTTTATACTGGAATATTAATGTTTTATTTGCTTTTCTATCCTTGTAGTTATCCACATATTAGATGATCATCTCCGTTTTAAAACTTTCTTTTTCTAGTCTAGTCTATAGTTTCACCTTGCCCCATGGTTCAACAACCATCTTTGACTCTATTTTTTGTGCTATTTCATTTTGTCTATCTTTCTACAATCCTGCTTTTCTGTTTTCCCTAGTCTGTAAATGTTTTTATTCCCTTTGAACATGTTTAAGTTATACTAGTCATGCTTCCTCACTCCCTTTCCCCATAACATTCTCTCTTTCTCCCCTCTTCCTTTCACGTGCTTTTGTTTGCCCTTCTTTAGCTCTCATTATTTAGATTTTTCTGTTTTTACTCTTTCACCTGTCTTTTTCTTCTTATTCACATCTACTTTCACAATTTTACGATGATTTCCTTGTTTTGTCCTCTTCCATTACTTATACTTTTGTATACCTTACTTCAAATTCACTGCCACAATTTAGCACAACTGATTCTGTTTATTTTTACTGGGAATCTGCAGGTCCTACTTGTTTTGCTATTTTATACTAAAGACTCACTGGGGCTCATTTATTAACACTGGGCAAATTTGCCCATGGGCAGTTACCTATAGCAACCAATCAGTGAGTAGCTTTTTAAAGCCAGCTGTAAATAAAACAATGAATACAGCAATCTGATTGGTTGCCATGGGTTACTGCCCATGGGCAAATTTGGCTAGTGTTGATAAATGACCCCCACAGAGTTTTAAACAAATGCTTCAGATGGGTAGTATAGAATAGCAAAACAAGTAGCACAGAACCTGCACCTGGTGCCCATAATTTACAAAGTCACAGGGCCCACCTGGATATTCCAGTTATCCCAGCAGACCAGTCCAACCATGTTAACGCATGTACTGTACTATCTCTTTCACCGTTTGATAAATATTCCCCTATACATGTTGTTAGGCAGAGCTGTATGTTTCTGTGATTTTACATTTCCCCTAAAACTCACCAGATAAACAGTGATAAACACAATTTTTTAAATCTGCTCTCTTCCAGAGAAGTATTTTCCAATAGGTTAACATACAGTATATGGTTCTTATATACCAAATGTGCCCCAAGCAGGTACTGTATGTTTGATATATCAGAATATTTCGATTTTTGCTTATTCTTCCTGCAACAGAATCATCAAAGATAATGATCACTGGTTGCTGTGGGATACCACATTGGGGCAGATTGACTCAGTATAGGTAAAGGACCCCCAAAGTGTTAATAAACTATGCAGTACAAATAAGGTTGTCCACTGAAAACACTATGTAAGGGAAAACAAATGTTAAAATGCGCATTCCAAGTGTTGCCAATAAACACTGCAGCTATAATACTTAGAGCAAATGGTAATGAAAAAATTATTCCTTTTTGCGGTTTTATTCTCTTGCATTTTTACCTACAGGTTCTAAAAGATCTTTTTACGAGCAGAGATACAGGTATTGGAAAGCATGGTAGTAGGTTCACTGAAGAGGACATGGAAACATACCTTTATATTTTTTCCCAGCCTGGAGCTCTAAGTGGGCCATTAAATCATTATCGGAACATCTTCAGGTAAGTAGAGCTGTAAATGTTATTCTAGGATGAGAAGGTGCAAGTTATTCAGTTCAAGTACAGGTTTTTTTCATGGCATGAACAACGTTACCTCTGTGGCCCTTACAATGGCAAACATGTCCAAATCTCAGATACTTATTATGCAAAAGGTATTGCTCAATGAAATGTAGCTGCCATCTTGGAAATGTCCACATCTTAGAAAAAAAATAACTTTCATTGGAAATAAGGGAAAAGTATGAAAAATCTGTTTCTGTGTAGGGGGTGGTTTTAGAGATTACAAAGTATGGAGACAGCCGAACAGGTTAAGGTAGTGAGTTCACTAAGTGTGGTGCAACTTTTGAAAGTGGGGCAGAGATGTTACATAGTTAGTTACATAGTTAAATTGGGTTGAAAAAAGACAAAGTCTATCAAGTTCAACCCCTCTAAATGAAAACCCAGGATCCATACACACACCCCTCCCTACTTTTAATTAAATTCTATATACCCATACCAATACTAACTATAGAGCTTAGTATCACAATAGCCTTTGATATTATGTCTGTCCAAAAAATCATCCAAGCCATTCTTAAAGGCATTAACTGAATCAGCCATCACAACATCACCCGGCAGTGCATTCCACAACCTCACTGTCCTGACTGTGAAGAACCCCCTACGTTGCTTCAAATGAAAGTTCTTTTCTTCTAGTCTAAAGGGGTGGCCTCTGGTACGGTGATCCACTTTATGGGTAAAAAGGTCCCCTGCTATTTGTCTATAATGTCCTCTAATGTACTTGTAAAGTGTAATCATGTCCCCTCGCAAGCGTCTTTTTTTCCAGAGATGTGATTATGAGGATATCAGTGAACTGAAAATGGAGGTTTTGCCAAATTGTAAAGCATCTGTGAGCGAGGAAAGTGCTGAATTGAAAACATATGGCAAACCCAAACCCCAGGGGAGTGACTGGATTCCAGTCTAGGCATGCTCGTCTGCATATAACAATCACCTTTGGCTTTGGGCCTGGCCCTCAACTACTCGCATACTGCCAGGACTTACTGCACGAGAATCCAGAAATTTCCACAGGGGCAAGCAAGGGTGCCAGATGTATAATAAGGGAAGGAGCCGGTAAGAAAGGAGCTGGATGCAGTCAGACAGGCCGGTTCAGAAGCAGATAGCAGGAGCAGAATCGTGAGGCAAACTCAAGGTCAGGAACAAGCCGGGTCAGAACCAGGAAGTCACAAAGGGGACAAGAACAGGGAGCAGGAGTCAAAGGAACAACAGTTGCAGGCAGAAGAGCACTTAGGACCAAGCACACTTGATCTATAACAGCAATGATTCAGTGCAGGGTAGGGGGTTTTATAGCCACAGAAAATGCTTACACTGTGGCTTGTTTGTCAACAGGTGAAACAAGCCATACCTATTTGCAATTACTGGCTTAGCCATAGGAGTAAACCAGGGACTTAACTGTCTGCTCACATAGAGCAGTGACAATGCAGACAGCTCAAGAACACCAGGTCCCCAGTTCAGCTCCAGGCAGGATGTTACAAAAACATATTGGAGGGAGCTGTAACTAAGTTATATAGTAATGAGCTATATGAAGGCACAAGTAAAATAATAGATACAGAGCAGCAAGAGAGTGTAGGTGACCAGTGTTTATTGTAGTGAGAGTTATTTCTGAACAGAGGTTTTTGTGTGAAACGCACACATATGCAAGTGAATGAAAGTGAGAGTTAATATTGCTTGAATGTATGAAACAAAAGAGACAAAATCATAAGACAAACTGCTGACAGTCAAGGGGATACTTGACAATGTTTAATATGAGGAATGGACAAAGTGCTAAATTATTTGCATCTCATTAAAGAAGAAATAAACCCCCTTGCTATTAAAAATCGTTACCCCCTACCCTACATAGCCCCCCTCTCTGCTCCCCCCAGCCTAGGTGTTAACTCCTGTAATTGTCCCTTATTCTTTACTTAACTCTCCTTGCAGAGTCAATGCAATGGAGCTCACGGGCGGCATCTTTGCTTCTTCAGTCTTCTTCGGGAAGTGAGCGGCATATCGGCACATGCGCAATTGGAGCAGTCAACTGCGCATGCGCCATAAGTGACGTAATGCCTAAAGGAAGGAAGAAGACACAAAGAAGAGCCAGATGATGGTGCCTGTGAGCTACGCTGCACTGACTCTGCAAGGAGAGTTAAGTAAAGAATTAGGGGCAATTACAGGAGGTAACACCTAGGTTGGGGGGGGAGCAGAGATTGGGGGATATGTATGGTAGGGGGTCGTGATTTTTGTTTCCCCTTTAAAGGGAAGACAGATCTAAAACAAAAGGCACATACCAAGATATATATTGTGAGATTTACAGGTGCATATTTTATGCAAACTTGGCATAATCATGCGTGATCAGCATCAAACATGATCAGTTTTTAGAATCAGCAGTGTTGACTTATCCATATGTTAAGTATATCAAAAGTTGCTTATTAGTTAGTAAATTAGTTCATGGTGTGTCTGTAACAATGGTTAAATAATTAGCTCTTATTTAATAATGTAACAATACAGTGATTTAACAAGTTATATTTATATTTTTTTTCCCCTTAAAGTTGCTTGCCATTGAAACACCACCAGGTGACCATGCCAACCTTACTCTTGTGGGGAGAAAATGATGCCTTTGTGGAAGTGGAGATGGCTGAACTGACCAGAGTCTATGTGAAGAATTACTTTCAGCTATCAGTACTGTCATATGCTAGCCACTGGATCCAGCAGGACCAGCCTGAGCTGGTCAATACATTGATATGGACATTTTTAGAAGAAGAGAGATTTGAGATAAAAGACTGACCCATCAATGCAGTCCACCGCTATTCAGTGAAAACTGTCTAGTAGGACAGGACATAATAAGAAAAAATCAATCAATGATCTAACAAAAGGGCCATACTTAGCTTGCCTCAGTGAATAGTCACTGTACTGTAGGCACAGATGACCTTTGGCTACTGTATAACTACATCTCCCAGCATTCCTCCTCCAGATGCTGGAAGCTTAACGTTCTCCAATAGAAAGAGGGCTTGAGGTTAGTTGTCCTTGCATTGCAGTGTCTAATAGAAGATCACTGTGTAATTAAACAAAGCAAATTTTCCGAAAAAGCTGTGTCAATTGTAAATGCCAGTTTATATAGTAGTATTATACTTTGCACATTCACCTGCCTTAACATTTCTGAGTTTACACTGTACAACAACAAAAATGATCATGGGGTACTGGATATTTTATTTAATTTACAGCTGTAGTGAGGTGCCTTGTAAAACTCTACTGAATACAAGGGGGTGTTATATTCAAACTGGGCATAGAGGTACTTAAATAGTTTTTCCTACTTTTAACATCAGTAAATAAAATACATATATTCAACTAAAGGTCGGTTCACCTGAAGCTAACTTTTATGTAGTTTTATAGAATGGTCACTTTTAAGCAACTTTTCAATTGGTCTTCATTATTCATTTTTTATAGTTTTTTTAAATTATTTGCCATCTTCCTCTGACTCTTTCTAGCTTTCAAATGGTGGTCAATGACCCCATCTAAAATCAAGTACTCTGTTGGGCTACACATTTATTGTTATTGAAACTCTTTATTACTCATAGTTTTCTTCAGGCTCTCTCTTATTCAAATCAGTGCATGGTTGCTAGGGGAATTTGGACCCTATCAACGAGATTGCTGAAATTGCAAACAAGAGCGCTACTGAATAAAAAGCTAAATAACTCAAAAACACAAATTATAAAAAATGAAAACCAGTTACAAATTGTCTCAAAATATCACTCCCTACATTATACTAGAAGTTATCTCAAAGTTGAACAACCCCTTTAAGTTTATAAATATACCAGGGGTACTGTGACAAGGAACACCTGACTTTATATCTAATAAAAAAGAGAAACAGACAAACAGAAGGAATAAGGTATACTGTATATATATATGATATAAAAAGGAATCAAATAACCAGCAAATACATACATAAAGCCTTTTATACCATATCAATTGAAGGACTAAAATAATTTACAAATATGTGAAGTATCAAATGAAACAACACGACATAGAGAAAGTCTATTTGATTTAAGCCATACCTGTTCTGTTGTTTATTGCCTGTAATGTATTATCAGACCTGAACATATTGAATCATTTCTGATCACCCCGTGTTTTGCACCTCTTCCATTTCATGAATGTGTTTATATAGTGTAACCCCTCCCTTATTTATGTTTTATATTATTTTCAAAACCAGGATCATTTAGTAACAGAGGCAAAACGTAAAAAATCTATTGAAAATTGCTGTTTTCCCCACAATGCATTTTCCAATGCTGAAAAGTTCTACAAAATTCTGCACTCTATACTATATGCCTTGTCAATGGCAAGTCTAAAGCACACGGCTACCTTGTGCCTGACATCTTTATTCATATTAATTGGAGTAACCTATGCACGGGAAGTAGGCACATAAAACATATTGTATAGCTATTTAGAGTGTGTGTTTTTGTGCCTTGCAGCTTTGGTTCATCAGTAAATATTAGAAAATACCCAGGTGTTCTTTGGTCACTCTTGCTCAGAAGAGGCTTATGGAGTGAAATGTGTTAGGAAGGAAAATATTGCAGAGATGCAAAGGCAAGTGTCCTGCCTCGTGTTATTTGTTCCATGTATTTGTCTTTTTTCTTGATAGTTTAGATTTTTGTATTTTTAACACCAAATAAATTGGCATTACTTCCTTCTGTGTTTTAGTATCATTTGAAATGTATTTGGACTATGCATAGTAAAGATCTTGTCTGTTTCAGTGCTGTAGCTTGTTGTTCCTGCATTGCCAATATAACCCAATTCTCACTACAATAAGACATTTTATCAAAGTTTAAAATGGCTCATTTTAAATGAACAGTAGCAATAGTAGCTATGGTTTAAAGGCAACTCTTTTTCAAACGGCATTTTTACAGCTGTTTTAGTAGCCCAGAACATGAGTGGGCCAACCCCGCCCAAAATCACCTTCCATTATGCCTTTTGAAACTGCCTGAAAGGGCTTCTGTATGTGTAGAATTAACTATTGTCAGTCATCATCCCTCATGATCCCAGATTAATGAAGGCATAGGCAGTCAAAATAGGGATCTATACAGTAGTTGTACAAGGGACCAACGATATAAATCAAATTGTGTTTATTGTAATTAAAGGGCTGAAATGTACCACAGGGAAATACTAATACTGGGAAAGTTTGGGGCTGGCTTTGTGGGAAACACATTCCATATTGAAGGGAAATGCTGGTTTGGGACAAGAAACTGGGAATTTAAAGCAGGGCCCTTCCCTTTATTGACACACATGCACCTAATCTCCTTTGGTGGTATCACAAGCCATGACTAGTAGACCACTAGTAAGTCAAAAAAGAAATAGGAAGGGCAAAGTAAATTAAAAGTAGAGGGTAAATGGGGAAGAATGGTAGGCTAAAGCAAAATAAAAATGAAGGACTACAGAACAGAAGATGAAAGTGTGGAAGAACTTTTAAAAAATGAAAGGTCAGTGATGATGAGTGGAGATCAGGAAAAACAGACGTTGGGGATGCATAGAGAGAAAAGGCTTCAAATAGGATACGAATAGGGGAGAAAGGAGAGTATGAATAGGAGAAAGGAAGTGCAAGAGAGACAGGTGCAGAATACAAGGGGGGGAAATAAGCAATGGTGTGCAAAGAAGAAGCAAAGGAAAATGAGATATCAAATGAAAAAGAAGGGTACTGACCAGAAGTGAATAGGGAGAACAGACAAGCAAGAATTAGGGAAGAATTTGATCCTCTGTCTCTATAACAAATTCCTTAATGCAACTAAGTAGATGTGGATATCCTTCAAATACTGTAGCTAGGAGTGTATTGTACTCAGGGCAGCCATCAGGGGGGGACAGGGGGGCCCCGAGGTTAAGGGGGGCCCGGCCACGATGCACTTACTTCATTAGCCGCCCCCCTGCTTTCTGAGAGCTGCTGACTTCGGGAAGGCAGGACAGGAGCACAAGGGGAGGTATCTTCTGTCCATTACTTCCCCTTATTGGTCACTGAGTTTAAGTCCCGGTTGAGCTGCTCAGGGATTGGATAGCTGCTTTACCAGGACTTTAAATTCTGTGACCAATAAGGGAAGAAAATGCTGTCATTGGAAGAAGATGCAGCCATCTGTGCTCCCCTCCTCCCTTCTGTAGTTGGCAGCTCACTGACAGCAGGTGGGCCACACTAATGAAGTAAGTGTAACATGGCAGGGCCCCCCTAAAGGTAACCCTTTGTGGTCCCTGTTGTGTGGTGGGGCCCTGGGCACCAATTTTTTTTTAAACTTCTGGGGGGGGGGCAAGTTTGTTTTACATGGACGTTTAAGGGGGGCCCTGGACACCAATTTTCTTATAACATGGGGGTTGGCCCTGGCCACCAATTTTTCCACCCATGTGGGGTCCTAGCCTCCAATATTTTTAATGGGGGGCCCTGACCACAAATGTTTTTATTCAATGGGGGGGCCCTGACCACCAATTTTTTTTATTAACATGTGGGAACCATAGCCACCAATGTTTTTTTTGTTTTTTTTTTAGTGGGGGGTGGACCTGTAGGTGGAGCTTGTGGTAGGCACAGCCCAGGGGGCCCAGGAAATTTTCTTCATAAGGGGCCCTGCGATTTCTGATGGCGGCCCTGATTGTACTATAGGCTGTAAAATTTGATCCAAATATATACCAATAGGATGTAACAAACACTCTCTACTGGAGACAATTGGCCTTCCCGGTGGAGAAGATGGATTTTTGTACACTTTAGGTAGGGTATATGGGACAGGGCATTTTGAAAATTCCTTTGAAAAAACTATTTCAAGTCTTTAGAAATGATGCCCCTTTCATATATCAATCCACTTGTTTTTTAAATTGGTTCACTAGGTCAACCATTAATAATTTGTAAGAGGGTGAACAAATTGATGTAACTGATTTATGTTCAAGATTTAGTTAAAGTGAATGTAGGTGTTAAAAACTGTTGGGAGTGTTATGTGGTTAACTGGCCAACAGGTGGTGCACACCTATTTCCTTTTTGACGTACTACTAGTCTACTAGTCTACTAGTCATGGTAGAATAACTAGTCATCTGGAAAGCCCCAGGTCCCGAGCATTCTGGATAAAAGGTCCCATACCTGTACTATGTTTTTTTTTTTTACAAATATATTGATTTGGTACAGATGCTACTCTGTGTTTTGCTTGAACCGTTGTCTTTATTCAATGTTAACTGCAAAATCAATACTAGAAGCATAGGGCATGGCAGACCATGGGAGAAGGCACAAACAAACGAGAGCAAGATAAAAAGAATGGCAAAAAGCAGTCCTTGATTTTGTCTTAAAATTTGCTTCATAGTTCATCCTAGTAATATAAATGATGGTTTAGTTTAAAATGCTTAATTAAAAATGCATAGCAGTTACAAGATAGTACTAATGACCACTGCTCACTAATTTTGTCAGCTGTTTTTTTTCCATAGCACAGCACAGTGCTCAATTATAGTCCTACAGCACTAGCGTGAATAGCAATCTGGGGAAAGTAGTGGAATTTTGATTGCCACCATGGTGATCAAAATTCAGTCTATATTATAATCTACAAAATTATACTCCCCAGCCACTGAGAAATATAGAGAGTTTAACCCTTTACATTCTAAAATATACAGTGTGCACACACATGTCTCAACATGCCACAGCATCTGGTCTCTGATCTATGTCATGTGCACTGTTTAATTGGCCAAGTCAGTAGCACTTCCATTATACTTTTAATACATTTTTACTTAAGGAGTGCTCCCACAAACCCCCTTTTTTATTTGATGCTGAATAAACAGCAGTACGTTAGCCAAGCTCATTGGCGTTTTTACTTTTGTCATAGCAATTGTTATTATATTTTTAAAACTTCTCTAATGTATGTTTCAGTTTTTCTCCATATAGGTTTAAGGGATGAGTAGTAGATCATATCTTTTTGAACACATCTTTAATGAAATTGAGAAAAATATTCCTTTTCAGAATTGATGTTCTCTGTTTTTGGCTTTGTATGAGTTATTGGATTTGGCATCAAACCATGAAATGGTAAATACTTTTCAAGACAAAAATGTTTTATCTTTTTATTAGCATATATACACAAAGGGCACAAGGCTGTTACCTGCAGCTGAAAGAAAGGCACATTCATCATCTTCACATTTGTTAATATGGTTCGGATTTCGCCACACACAAAGATGCTAAAGCTGCAGACCAATGTGTCTAGATTATAATTCTAGTCCCGGGTCATTTTACATTTTAGGGAAAAATGTATATATTACATTTATAGTATGGCTGTAGAATCCTCAGATTAGATAAAATCAGTAAGTATACACAGTATACATCATTTTTGGATTCAGCTGAATAATGAGTTCTTCAGAGAACATTCAACTGAATAGCAAACATACTACAAATCCTATTCTGCTTATTCAGCTTTGATAAAAAAAAAAAAGAAGATATTTCATTGGATGGAAAACATTTGTCATTTGTCTTCAGTTGTCCAGAGTTCACATGACTGTAATGGTTTGAATTCGGTTTGGCTATGTATAAGGGTTTAAGCCAACTCCAAATCTAAAGGGACTGAGAAAATAAAAACGTTTATAGACATATCTTCCCTAAACACATCTCCAAGGATAACATGCTGATAAAACCTGACAAAATTGTTGTTGCATTTAGCTGTTATTTTCTAATCCCCCTGTCCCGTTATTATTATTATTATTATTATTAGCATGTATTTATAGATTGCTGACATATTTTGCAGCGCTGATTTACAGCCAACAATGCATGCCTATGTAAAGTAAAAACTTCACAGTGTGGGTTCCCACTGTCCACGTGAGAGGGAGCGCATGTATATTTTGCCTTAACCAGGATTAGGAGGGCTACTATACGGAACTGCTAAACTAGAAATATGATGTCACAGCTATAGCATTTGCACTGCGTAATGTTACCGCTGCAGCCTCATAGTGCTGAATAAGATTTCATTTCACTCATATTTACTCGCCCAAGTACAATGTCAGCAGATGTATGCATGTTTATATTGCACTACTTATGTATGCAGAGCTGTACATTAACTACTACATTTTCTATGAATTCTTGCCATTTTGAATCCATGAATTAATGATGAATTTTTGATATGCAAATTAGTACAAATTTAATTTACTCTGCTGCTAGCAATTTACTTTGTTCTACTTGTATACCTGTTCTCTATTATTCATGAGGATTCCAGTATATTATGCTTGCCCACAAGATCCACACAAATAAACAGTCCTAATTCCAATATTCGCCACCTACAACCTGCCGAGTTCATATACAAGTCAATGGCGGAGGTCGGTTGAGTCATTTGGAGACGTTAATAGCCTTCATGACATTCAAGTCTCTTTCCGGAGATAAACTTGATTCTTACGAATCGTATACGAATCAAATACGATTCGTATTTGACTGAATATTAGACATTCAAATTTTTTCTTAAAAAAAATTGTTAGCATATTCGAATTAAAAAAAATTCACATGAATTTCGAAATTTGACCTTTGATAAATGGGCCTCTAGGTGATCATACGGCAGACACCAGGCAGATATTGGAAGGGGAGACATCTTGGTCGCATGCAAAATACAATTAGCTGCCAGCTTAGTTAAAAGAGGCTGATTTGACAGGCAATATCTCTACGGCCATGTAAATTATCTCTCTCCTGCAGGCTTACTGGTACTTGCAGGGTTAAATCAATTTTTCTACAGAAGGCAGGTAGCGCTTGGCACATAAGTAATGCTGAGCACCATTCCTTTTATATTAGTGAAATAAATGCACTCTCCTTATATTGATTTTTTTTTATGACCACATTTTCAAGTGTCTAATCTATTACCCCACTGCTCTGTAAAAATGAAAATGTTTATCGTTGTCTGTATTGCTAAAAGTGCTACAAAAATACAAATTCTGGTTTAGTAGACGGAATTTCTGAATGCTTAATAAGATTCCTAATTGTCCCCGAGAGAATTTGACTCTGCAGTCAGCTGTCTAGAAGCCTCCAATGAAGGAAATCATGTTTGTTTAAGATGGCGTTTGGCTGCCTAGCAGTAAATACTAGCAGCTGCATGCTCACACTGCTTGTAATATAATGGTGCAGAACAGGAGGCATTCATAAACCTCTTACACTAGGTGATCATACGGCCTAAGTAATGACATCACTGATATAGCTTAGGGAGTAAGTAGATTCGGAGAGAGGAGTAATGACTAGTTGCCATGGAAATGCAGATCTCACCGCTGCTGATTTGTTGCTTGAACACAGGGCTTTACGTGTAAGATACAGGCTGTGCGTGATAAGCTGTGTACCTTCCTGGTTCAGTCTTTTTATGCTGCTAGGCACTCAGAAGGGTGGAAATTGATGAGGCCGGAACATCAGGAGAAAATAGAATCAGGTAGGTTTGTTAGCTTGTTCAACGTTTTTATTTTTACTGTTGTTTTCTGGGACTGATATTGACGTCTGTACGATATTCAATATTTTGTTTTCAAAATGCTGCATTTGTGATACAGGCTTGGGCTTGTATTAGGGTCTTTATTAATAATGATTTTGTAAATATCATAGAGAAAATGAAGGTGTGTGCCGTAAGCACGTCTCTATCTTTTGATATGCTTTATGTGTCCTGCAGCAGGGCTATTTTTTGCATCTTTACATAAGCATTGCTCGCTCATTTATCTTGCAAAAAATAAAAAAATAAATTGTGATACATCAGAGAGGTATGTTGTCCCCTAAGGCTTTACGAATGCGTTGTTTCTAGACAATAGTGCTGCACTATAAATAACCCAGAATGCTTTGCAAAGAATGTGTAATAATGCAGATATTTTTATCTCTGAATATCTGTATGGTTAATGGAATAAAAATTGCTTTATGTTTTTCCACCACAAAAAAAATACATTCAATAATACGTTTAGTAATGAGCAAAGCAAGCAGAAAAGAATGTCAGTCTTTATGTACCACAGCATGCACCAACCGTACCATACATATTTGTATCCACTCCCCCCCACCACCACCATCGCCAGAATGTAGAAACACAATGGATATAAAACTACTTTGTAATGGCTTTAAGGTTTATCAATAATTTATTAAATAGATCATAGGATTCATTTTTCCTTTTCAACCTGCACTTATACTTCTATGTCTCATATTCTAATGATTTGTATTGGAAGCCATTCATTTACCCTGACTGCAGCAGTGACCTACTATATCATATGCACACTCACTGAAAATCCAAAACATTTCCGTGTTTCTGTTTAAATGCTATCAGTTGCGGTCACAAAGGAATTTATATTGCAGGTATTCTTTGGTGTTTGACATTACCTGTGTTATTGTTCCATCCTTATAGGGAAAAAAGCCTCATTTTGTGTTTTTTTCTTTTCATTTTCGTTACATAGCTGCCTTAGATAAAGGTGATGATCGAAGACTTGCAAAGAAACCAGTATTCACTAGTTCACAGGTAAAAATTAATATTATGAAATGATTTATTTTGTAGTTTTGAAAATTACAGAATAATATCATTTTGTAGGTACATTCTTTGAATGGTTTAATGCAATGATGTAAAACCATTGTTACTTTGTCATGGCAGAAAGCTGACTGCCCAATAATTTCCTCTGTGTACACTGACATGCAGAAATAATGGTACCCTCAGGCAAAACTCTATCTCTTCTGTACCTCAACACAGAACAATGCAATAGGCATATAGTAAAATAAACAGCTAACCAAATTAGCAGCCTGTAATTATTGGGCAATGCCAGACCTATTTACCTGTACGAGATAGCTACATATTCGTTTTACAAGGCATTCGTAAATACCTTGTAATCCAGAAGAATAGAGGTGGCCTCACGGGCAGCAAATTAACGTCTGTCATTGCCTTTGTGGTCTTTTACCTGTTTTTTTTTCTTTCTGTGCAATTAGAAACAGATTACTGTCTACAATAGCACATACGCCTTGTGACACTAAGGGCACCAAAATGACCCAAATCACTTTCTTTCATAAATGGTAAATGGATGAGTGCTTTTGCTTTTAGGCTTTCCTATTGTACACAGTTGGGGAGCTGCAGTGAATTGCAAAATTTCACTCATAACAACTACAATATAAACTTATATCAAATTACAGGTATGAGATCCATTATCTGGAAACCCATTAGTGAATAAGCTCAGAATTATCTCCCATAGACTCCATTTTATCTGAATAATCAACATTTTTAAAAATGATTCCTTTTTCTCTGCAATAATAAAACAGTAGCTTGTACTTTATCTGAACTAAGATATAATAAATCCTTATTGGAAGCAAAACCAGCCTATTGGGTTTATAAAATGTTTAAATGATTTTCTACTAGACGTAAGTTGTGAAGATCCAAAGTACGGAAAGATATGTTATTTGGAAAAACCCAGGTCCCGATCATTCTTTATAACAGGTCCCATACCTGTATATTATCCTATTATACCTGTATATTTTATTTTAAAAAAACAGCAATCAATCTCTGACCAAATGATCTTCATGCTCTGCTTCTTACTTTTGTTTTCTAGACAGCTCCTGTCAAGCTCCAAGCCAACTGCTCTCCTCTACTCTCCTGGCATAGCTATAGAGGAAACAGAGCCCACAGTCAGAAGGGGCAAGGACCGCAGGATAGCTTTAGAGAAATCCCCCTCCCCACCTGCTTCCCTATCTGAGGGGACATAGTGATTGGTTGGGGGTGTAGTTACACAATAAAACAAGAACAACACATCACCATCGATTTTTTTGCCAACATGCAAGAGAAGCAAGCAGGCTCTGCACAATATCTGACATTGAAATAGACACAGAGGCTTCTGATTTACTGCCAGAGCGGGAGAGCATCACAGGAGTTATATTGAAAATGAAAGTAATATGCACAGCCTAGAGAATTAATACTTTATTTTGAAAATCATTTTTGAATACAAAATTTTGTAATAAAGGACCTGTACTTGAATTCCTTGCCCATTTGGGGCAATCACAGAGCTAACACAACACCCAAACATTCCTTACAGATAGTGAGAAACAGTATCAGGTGCAATTGTGCAAAGATGTATAAAAAGGCATTTTCACATGATGAGATTTAAGTGTTTTTCAAAAGGCAATTATCACTGATCACAGTGTATAGGAATTTTTGGCCATGTGCGGTCTGAAATGCACAATACAGATATAGGATCTGTTATCTAGATGCCCGTTATCCATGAAGCTCAGAATTATAGAAAGGGCAGCTCCCATAGTCTTTGTTTTAAGCAAATAATTAAAATTTCCCCTTTCCCTGTAATAATAAAACAATGGCATGCACTATATTAACTATATTATAACGAATCCATGCTAGAGGTAAAGCATACCTGTTGAGTTTATTTTATGATTATATTTTTTTTTTTAGACTTAGGGGCTGATGCATCAAGGGTCGAATATCGAGGGTTAATTAACCCTCAATATTCGACTGGGAATGAAAATCCTTCGACTTCGAATATCGACGTTGAAGGATTTTGCGCAAAAAAGGAATAATCCTTCGATCGAACGATTAAATCCTTCGAATCGAACGATTCGAAGGATTTTAATCCAACGATCGAAGGATTATCCTTCGACCAAAAAAACTTAGCCAAGCCTATGGGGACCTTCCCCATAGGCTAACATTGGGTTCGGTAGCTTTTAGGTGGCGAACTAGGGGGTCGAAGTTTTTTCATAAAGAGACAGTACTTCTACTATCGAATGGTCGAATAGTCGAACGATTTTTAGTTCAAATCCTTCGATTCAAAGTCGTGGTCGAAGTAGCCCATTCAATGGTCGAAGTAGCCCAAAAAACACTTCGAAATTCGAAGTTTTTTTACTTCGAATCCTTCACTCGAAGTTAATGAATTGGCCCCTTAATGTATGGAAATCAAATCATGGAAAGATGCTTCATATGGAAAAAATCAGGTTCCAAGCATTCTGGATAATAGATCCCATACCTTTATAAACACAAGGCACTGTATTATATCTACATCATAATATGTTGTAGTAGCACTTAGGTTTATCTTCAGAATGTATTAATTTATAAAACTGGAACATGTAAACATGTATGTTTTTTTTGTACCATACTCATCCAGCTCAAAGTTCTGCACGCTGGGCCTTGGTTGTTAATTCTCTCTATCTACAGTCATGGCCTCTGCTCATGCAGCTATTTAACATTATATTTGTGTTTTATATGCCTAAATATGCTCCTTTATTAGAATATACTTGATATTGGAGAGGTCTTCTGCATGGAGTGAAAACACTGACTACTTGTTGTACATTTAAGTATGAAGGGAAATTTGCATTCTCATAAATTGTCTCATTTTTCTGTTAAACATGTTTTTTTCTTTTTGTTTTAGCAAAACAGATCTACGTTAACAGAAAATAAAGAACGTTCTCAATTAGCAGTAAATAGAACCTCTTCAAAAAGTGATTTGTCTCTTACAAAGAAGATGAAATCTGAATCACTTGGTGCTTCTGGGAACACCTCTACTGCATTTAGAAATTCTTCTGGAAAGGCTAAAGATGATGACTTAAAAAGCAAAGATGGCAAGAAAATATTACCCAAAGGCATAAAAGACCAAAAGCAACCAGAAAAGAATGTTACAACAAAACCAAAACTTTTGAAAGCAAAGGCAGAAAGTAATGGAATTGCAAAAACTGAAACATGTGCTTCTAAAGCTGACTCCACAGCCACATCAAAATCATTATCATCAGGAAGATTAGGCGCAAGACCCAAGGCCTCCAGTGATAGCAATTCACAATCAAAGCTAAGGGCTCATAAGTCCATAGGTAAAAACCTTGCTTGTCCAGTAAAATGTACAGGTAATAATAAGCCTGCAAATTCCACTGTAGAATCAGCAAATGCACTTGGATCTTCTGAAGAACAAATATGTCCAACAGCTTTAGATGAACAAAATTCTTCTAATTCTTCACCACAAAGTTGTAACATTTTACCAAACTGTTTGGATAGTCCCAAAGATCTTGGACAAGGTAAGCATAATATTGTATCTCCTTACATTTACACAGAGCAGAAACAAGCTAATAATAGGTTATACATATTTAGAATGAGAAGTGTATGTCAGTGCTGTACTTTTGCAGACTATGTGGTCCCTATACTAAAGGTCATAAACCAATCTATAACCCATCTGCCATTATCTCTGAGAGTATTCTTGCAACAAAATTAACGCAGCTCCCATGTTTACTAAAGCACGATGAGACAAATTTGTCTTGCAAAAAGTGGCATTAATTATGCAAGCATAGCGTTATTTCTGACCTTTTTTTGTCGATCATTTAGGTTAACTGCAAAATCTGCTTTAAATATTGCAGATTTTTTTGTCACCGCTAACAATGGCCACACTAATCAATATATACATATGAATGAGTTTATATAAAATAGTATTTATTACCAGTTTATAATGTGTTATTAAATATACTTATGGGCAATTAAGAACTATCAGGAGTTAATTATTTCCCCATTATATAATTTTTTCTTAATAAATTCACTAAAAATTCATTTATAAGTATCATTCTTCCCCAGTGCAATCAATAATTTTCGCTGCTTATGTTTAAAAAACCGACTATATATCTTTTTCTATCTTTTCTTCACATAACTCCACTCTCAGGGTGGTGATAAAAATTGGTGACACATTTTTCTATATTTGTCAACAATTCTGGCAATAAGCTTTAGTAAACCCTGCAAGACAACTTACGTAGCATGAATGCGATAATAGGCGTTAATATATGTATTTACCAGAATATTCGCAATTACAGAAATGCTCTCACTTTAGTAATTAGCTTTTGCTAATTTTCTGGCGTTTTTTTTCTGGCATAGGCTAATATCTCTGCTTATCTCACATAAGTAAACAGACGCCTATATAATCAATTTGCACTGGATGTATTTTTTCTAATTATTAGGGGTTCTCCCTAAGAACTGTACTTAGTGTTATAACAGAAGCACCTTCCTTAAGGCTACTAAAAATCATTTACATATTGATAAAGGTGCAGCATTTAAAATAAAGCAACTTTCCTCTTTGCAGAGGAGCGTTTTTATGTGGAAAAGCTTGATGTGCCTATTTATAAAAGTATATATGGTGAAATGTATGTCACAGTTTACATCTTGGTGGAATTAACAAAGTCTGTTGAAGTTGATGGTTGCATATATAGAAACCAGTGTAGTATAAAAACTGCATGAGCTGTGCAAAGTTTGTATGCAATTTTCTAAAAAAAAATACACAAGTTTCTATGCAAGTTTTCTACACAAGGTTATGCAGTACTTGCAGTATATACTAATAGTGATAAACTTATAAATTCTATATGAATTTACAGATTCTATAATAATCATCACTGACTTAAACTATAACAGGTTAAATCAAACTTTGAACACTAATCTAAAAAAATAGTTAGAAACACATCAGGATAACGGTATATGTGTATGGGGATTGATGCATGTCTTTGTTGTGGCAGTGTACTGAAACCCCCCCCACTATTCTACTGATCTCAGTTCTAAACATGTTGGTTGCCAAATTATAAAAATATTGTAAATACGACAAAGCCATGGAGGGTATTTAGTATTTCTGGTAATGCAGCCAGATGTGTTGTGTGTGCTCCAAAAATGTTCTATTGTGACAGGAGCCTAATAACATAGTAACATTTTTCTATGAATTTTCATTTTGGCAGAAACAATCATGTTCAAATCACCACTATAATACATTACTATAATATATACAGATAACCACACCCCTTTACCAACATGTTTGTAAAATTGTCAGTAGAAATGGAAGAATGACAAAAACATTAAGACATTCTTACCAATAATGTGCCCAATTTAAGTTGTTAGGCAAACAATGTTTACTGCTACCTGGGCTGTTGGGTGTAAGGGACCTTATACTCAATGTTCATAGTTACATGATCATAGTCTATGCAGCAATGAAAGTATTATCTGGGGACAGTAGAGATCATAAAGCAGACTGTGCATGGTGATATTTCAAATCTGTTTAATTTAATAGCACAAACAATGGTTCACAGAAATATATGCCTAGGGTTGTGATAGCGTATAACTGGGGAAGCTTCTGCCCATTCTTAATATCTCTTAAATGTTCAAGTACGATCAGAAGAGTAATGTGTACATATTTTCAATGTGTCTGAAAAGTTATAACCCTAATAGTTGACAATCATTGCTTTCTCTTGTATTGGCCTTAAATATCATTATTTGCTAAACTAGTATGTTTTTACTTTGTAGCAGTTAAATCAAAATCTGCAGCAAAAATGTCTAATGGGGTTTCCATCAAAAGGAAAATGAATGAAGCTGAATGCCAAGGAGGAACCAACAGGTCTGTTTAAACTTACCCCTACAATATTTGAAATGTAAATACTCTGATAATTGGTAATACCATAAATTCCTGACAGTAATTGGTGGAAAGTGATATGCATATCTGGCACCTGAGGGTTGGGTGACTATTGGATTAGAATAATTTTTACCAGAATGGGTTTCGTGAAAAACAGATGTGAGTCCCCAGCAAATGGGACTTCTTGACTTTACCCCAAGATTTTTTGGCATGCTTTTCTTGATATCACCTGTGGATTCAGGTTGTATGTGAGTGGGTTATTTGACTCATTACAGCTGGTGGATTGCAATATAACTTAAACTTTTCAAGTATACTCCCGCAAAGGATTTTATATTTAAGTGGAACTATGGCGAAAATGAAAATTTAATAAAGCTTCATTATACTTAAATAAGAAACTTTGTAAATACAATCAATTAAAAATTCTGTACCGTTTCTGAAATAATCGAGTTTATCTTCACTATTCCTCTCTCAGCATCTGTTTCTCTTCATTCTCTCTTCATGCAGGAATTGGTTGTCAGATATTCATTGACAGTTAGATCCAATATATCTTATAGGGGGGCTCCTTTTGCCTAGAAGATGTATTAGAGCTCACTCAAATAACAAACAAAATCAAACAAAATAACTGCCTTTTGCACAAATGCTGCGCGTAGAGAGACATGGGGGCAGATTTATCAAGGGTCAAAGTGAATTTGAGGGAATTTTCAAATTAAAAAAATCCAAAATTCAAAGTAATATTATGGAAACTTCGAACATCGAATAGGCTACTACGACATCGACTTTGAATACGATTTTACCTCGATCGCAGGATGTCCAAATTCAGTGAAAAATACTTCGATATTCAAAGTTTTTAAATTCGATGGTGGAATTTCGAAGTATTTTACACTTCGAAATTCGACCCTTGATAAATCTGCCCCATGATGTCTGGTGATTTTAATAGAGTGAGCTCTAATACATCTTCTAGGCAAAAAGAGCCCCCCCCCCCTATAAGATATATTGGATCTAACTGTCTATGATTATCTGACAGAGAAAATGTTTGGGCATGCACACTCAAAAGAAACTTTTTACTGACAACAGGAAGTATGAGAAAAAATTCTTTATATTTCAAATAGTAAAACATGCATCAAAAAACATTTTTGCCATTCAGGAGAATTCTTGTATTTTTGAATGATTATCTGACACCCAACTCCTGCATGAAGACATAATCAAGAGAAACAGATGCTGAAAGAGGAATAGTAAAGATAAACTTGATTATTTCAGAAACAGTACAGAATTTTTAATAGATTGTATTTAGAAAGTTTCTTATTTCAGTGTGCTGAAGCTTATATTAAATTTTCACAATAGTTCCCCTTTAATGATTTTTAGAAAACCGCATATCTGCAATAAATTTGAGACAAAGAAACAACAGGGACAAAGTAACAATGTTTTGTTTATTCTTAGCATTTCAACAACGAAAAACATTACAAGTGCTAAGGAATCAGTTATTGAGAAGAAAAAGGCAACTAAATGCACAATAATTACTGCTCAGCAAAGGCCAAAGAGCGCCCCAGCAGCAGTGTCTAAAAAGCAAGGTAAAAATGTGCACGTTTTTGAGGGTAGGGGGTCCCTGCTGTCTATATTAATGTAAAAGTAAATGTTATTCCATGGACAGATAAAAATACTTATGGCTTAAAGATGTAGTTTATAATGTATCCAAAAAGGTTGAACCCCTTCATCACCAGGGGTTAATTGGTTTGTTGTACAAGAGTGGATTTTTGCTTAATATGGCCTGCCAATCAAGCCAGCAATCATATGGGAGGATGCACACACTAATTATGAGAGGAATGAATCCACAAGCTTAACATTGTCTTTATCCTACAATTTTTCATGCTTTCCTACTCATATCTGACCAAGCCCTGATTAGATATCAGGGAGGCCATTCATGGGCCAATATGAATGCTAATTGGGTGAAGAATGGCTTCATTAACAGCCAATATTGAGCAATTTATATTCATTGTATAGCCTTAAGGTTCCCAATAAAAGTGGTGGGATATATATGGGGGGAATATTCCCTGCATCACTCAGAGTATTCTTATAATAATGAGTTGTAAGAGTTATGCCACTGTTTAACCTATTCTAGATGCTATTATTTCTATTATTTGTAAAATAATATTAACGTATGTGTATATCAAAGGTGCGTGTTCAATATACATAAAACAGTAAATAATAATAGTTGTACATATTTTTAATGCATTTATTTAGAGTTAATTTTATATAAGCATGGAAAATAACTTTTCTTTATAATCACAAGTTTCCCTTTAATATGATACCATAAAATGTTTTGGTAAAGTTCACGAACCTTGTATTAAATCTTATACTTTTCCTTTTAGGAACATGTTTGCAGGGCAATGGGGCAAGTCCACAAAGATCCGCTGCTTCCAAACAAACTGAAATCAAGTCAGATATTAAGACCGTGAATAAAAAAAATTCTAAAACTGCACTTTCATCAAGCAAAACAAGTGCAAAACAAAAAGTGCAGATACATAAGAACACATTAAGTGAGAATATTTGTTCTAATGCAAACCACAAAGAATCCAAACAGAAAACAGTGACAGGGTCCAGCTCTTCTAAAGCTAAAACTGCAAACCTAAACACCAGAAGGGAATGTAAAGACTCTCCATGTGCAATAAAAACCAGCTGTGACCAGCAAACTCTGCAGCAGAACAAAGATTCTACTAGACTAGATGATTATAAGCCTTCAGTATCTTTAGAGAATGAATGCAAGCAAAGTCTTTGCCATTCCTCTGAACAGCCATCTGGCCATTCTGAAGAAATTGGTGTAAAAGTTATAACATTATCTATGAATGAGTGTTGTCATGATAATCCAGCAGACAAACAACATTCTGTGGCACAAAAATGTATGCTTGATCTGTGTAAAAGTCAACAAAATATTGCAGAGGCAGCTGAACATGTTATCACAGAAGAAACATTGACCAGGGATGTTGAGAACAAAGCATCAGCTGAAGCAAACTTGGCTTTAAATATTCTAGGTTGTGATCATTCAGAAAGTAAACATATTTGTGATTCAGAAAACTCTAATAAATGTGCTGACAGTTCAAGTGAAAGTGAATTATGCTCTGTAAAGGAGGTAGATCCAAATTATTCAAAGCCAAATGGTAGAACAGGTGACACAGAATCCCCCTTAATTGGCTCCCAAACAACTAATTGCCATACCAGCCAGGGCTCAGCAATTAATGGTGGTGAGCACTATATGTGTGAATCCTCTTTTGACATTAGAATTGGTGCCACAATTGAGAGCCATGACAGCTCTGAAAGCAAACTTGCATTGCACTGGAATAAACACGCAAATACATTACATGATAGAGAGAGTCCAGAATCAGAGAGTGGAAGTGTTAGCACATCATCGGATGACATCAAGCCAAGGTCAGAAGACTATGATGCGGGTGGTTCTCAGGATGATGATGGTTCGAATGAAAGAGGAATTTCAAAGTGCAGCACTATGCGTTGCCATGATTTTCTTGGAAGAAGTAGCAGTGACACTAGTACCCCTGAAGAATTAAAAGGATATGATGGCAGTCTGAGAATTGATGTAAAAATGAAAAAGGAGCATTCTTCAGATTTGTTTCGAGTCAACTCTACAAGCGATGATGAAGCTCCACAAAAACGAGCAGAAATATGGGGTCAGAGAGATAAATATAAGAATAACATGAATCAGAAAGCTGTTAACTGCAGTGTACAATTCACCCATGAAATAGAACGTCTTTCTTCGTCAGCTGATGAAACAGAAGATGACCGTTCGGAAGCAGAAAAAGCACCATCAGATGCAGCACTGCAGCCTTTTCAAGGAATTATAAATTTAGCTTTTGATGATTTAAATGAACTTGACAGTGTAAATCTTCAGGGTGCTGCCAAAAAAAACTTCACAAGATCAGTTTTGCTTTCTGTCGATGAATGTGAAGAGCTAGGATCTGATGAAGGAGACCTGAATACAATACCAAAGAGAGATCCGATATCCCCATCAGATGTTTTTGAGAAAATCACCAATGAACACTCTGCAGCACAAAATTTAGGATGTTCACACATAGAGAACAATTTCTCTGATATGACATTGCAAATTGAATGCAGGGATTTACAGAATGGTAGACTTTTGAATTTAGATCCTCATGAAGTATATCCTGAGTGTGCTTCATCTGAAAAACAACCTTCTCAAGAAGAAGGCAAAGACTGTGTAGAATCAGAGATTTGTAAGGGTAACTACACCCATGCAGAAAGTGATTTTAAGTCTCAAATAAGGCCCTGTCATTTGGACCTTTACACTACCGAAACACTATCTGATTCCCAAAAGTTTTTCTGTACTGGGAATTCTTGTAAGAGTCAGTTTGTTGACCATCAAGAGAGAGACACCCATTCATCACCATCTGAAAAGTGCAGTTCTGCAGGTAATTTAACTTAAATAGCAACATGAAATAATTATAGCATTGTTTCCTTTCCAAGTTAAATTGTAAAGAACCAAGTATTAATACAAAGGTGTATGTTAACTATTAATAACTCACACTGTAATATGAAACCCAACTCAAATAAGTTTAACCTTCTACAGAATACTATTTATATAGGTTTAAAAAGGGTTTCCAGGTACATTATTCCCTAATGAAAAGCACGCTCTTATTTTGGACAACCAATTCCATGTGAAAGTGACAAAATTCAAATTAAAACTGACAGCATGACTCTAACAACTGTAATACAGTAATACAGCAAATGTACATTTTCACAGTTGAAATGTTAAAGCCATGTTCACAACTGTAGCTGTAATTGCATATACCTTTTCAAACTAATTATATGTTTAATTAAACTTGTAAATTCTGAATTGCCTGTCAGTTTTTGACAAAGTTGTTATGAATTTTTCTATACGAATATATACATTTAACGTTATGCCTACGGATACTCCGAAGATTAATAGTTATTTATGTTAAATCTTAGCAAGGTTCAAATAATTTCCTAACACTTTCAAAAAAGTGTTATTTTTTTATTTTAAATCTCTCAGTCATTGCCTTTAGTATTAACTGCATGCTTACAAGAATATGAAGCATTTAAATATAAATTTGAACATATGATAAATGAAATAACCAAAGGGAATTCATTTGTCTACTGTTTATTCTATATGTTTAAATGGCATCTACAAAAGTAACTCATTTTCTGTATCAGAAATGCTCAACTTCTTTTTGCAGATTTTCTTACTATAACTAGCATAGACATTCCTTCACCTCATCCCTGAAAAGTAATTTACCGTTTAGAAATGTCTATTTTGTCAGATATCTTTGTTTATAGTATATTTATCTTCAGTGTCTGTGGGAAAAGAACATAACTATTTTACAATGTGCAGTATTATGAATTATTTCAGGACACATAGATGATTTTGACTCATTGGCACAAATCTGCATGTATGAACGTCGTCCTTCAAAATCACTTTCTCCTATATATGAGGTGGATCCAGGCCAAGGAATTGAGCAGAATAAGAATACAGAACCAAAAATTGTGGATTTTGGCTTTGAAGATCAGCATTTTGTTGAAAGGGACTGGATTCTTCTAAGACAGCTTTTAGCTGATCATGGCTCAGATGTCGACATTATAAACTCTGTCCCTGAAGATCTCAGTTTAGCACAATACTTAATAAATCAGACATTGCTTTTGTCTAGAGAACAATCAAAATCTCAGGGTATAACCCAGGCTGAGACTTCAAGTAGGTGGGGTGATATAGCATCTCCATATGATGACTCCACAAGTATCACAGTGACAAGTTTTTCTCCTGATGACTGTTCTTCTCCACATGGGGAATGGACCATTCTTGAATTAGAGACACATCACTAAAAGTAAACTTTCTTAAGTTTTTACTCAAAATGATTGATCTGGTCTTTTAATGCCTCAATTACATAATAAATGCAAAATCCAGGAATGAAAAGGGAAATAGAATTAGATTTTTGTCCACTCATACTGTGAAGCTAATGGGACTAGAACCTGCTTTCTGTGGCTAAGAGTACTGACTGTCCAGGCAACCCGTAGAAATGCTTTCAATCTGGGACAACTGACAGTAAACACTTTGCAAAATTATTGGAGCTTTCATATGGAGAATGCACTTCAAAAGTAAGAAGTGCATCAAAATGAAGGTGAGGCTGCTTGTCTCATAGTCACTTAGCTAAAAAAAAAAACAGTTTCTGGTCCTCGTATTGCCCTTAAGTGGACCAGAGCTAATGCATTCTATTATAAATGTTTCATTTACTTAGTGCTTTCTCCTTTTTGGAGTGAATTTGACCTTGTACTCGAGTTGTATCACTTTAAAAACAGTCAGTAACAACAAAGCTGGCAAGCAATTAATGATAACAGTATCCTGTCTACATAGGAAGACATTTTCGTCATATATGTAATGAGATCTAGTAGCTTTGTTGCAAAATGGAGGATTCTTATTTCTCATTCCAATCAACCAATTGCTTTCCCCACAATTGTAAAATATACCTCTGTAAAGATAATTTATAAATTATTGTGAATGTCTTTATGCCTTGCTCAGGCTTGTACCCTATTTAAAGATAAAAAATGTTAGCCAAAAGGCTGTCTCTTAATTTAGATAAAGAACATGCCACACAAAGGAATTGAAAATGGAACTAAAATAGTAGAGCATCCTACCTACCACAGATAAACTTTTGTTTAAATGCAAAAATAAAAAAATTCTGACAATATTATTTAAAGGTAATGCTACAGAACAGTCTCATGCATGTAAAATATTTGAGGATAAACTGGGGGCCAGTGTCAAAAAAGAAATGCTGTAAATTTGGGCACAAACTACCCACTAGAAAAGTTTTTATAAGTGGGGAAATGAAAGCCCTGAGCAAAGTGTAAGCAAATGGGGCCAGATTCATTAGAAGCAGCGGCACAACACAGTATTGTAAACTCCTCCCGGTTCAAAATGCAACAACCTTACCACAAATCATTGAGTGGCTTAAAATAAATTACCTTGAAATAAAATGCTAAAAATGTGGTTATAATGCCTTAGTCATGTCTCACTTTTTATCATCAAACTCCTGGGAGAAATTTGGATAAAATTGCTTTCTCTGAAATAGTGTTTGGACTTCAGCAACTGTGGCCAAATTTGAATTAACTGCACCTAAGGCCATTTTTTTTTTTTTGGCATATGCTCATAATAAATACTAGAAGTACTAAGAAGTTTAAGGACACCATTTCATCATGGGTTTTAAAAGGCGTGAAATGAAAATATGCATCAAGAGTAACTTTTTACTCTATATTGGATTCATTGCTTGAGCAAAATGTAGGCATGTGATTTTTTTTCCCCCTTTATTCAAATACTTTTTTTAACAAATAAAATAGTTTTCACTGTTGTATTGTAATTTCTGTTCAGTTAATCATTTTAAAATCAAGGTACTGATTTAAAGCATATTTTGTACACATTCACATGATTTTAACAGAGTACCTATGCATACAAAGCTGTGCCATAAAAATAGTAATTCTGTGCACATTAATTAAATGGGCATTATTACCCCCCCCCCTTCAACATTAGTTCAATGAATAAGGCTTGTACTGAACATACTTTCTGCCTGATGTTTTAATGAATAAATATGAATTTATTTCTTACACTTAACAGGGTAAAAATGAAAACTGTAACATTCTATTTCATTCAATCAAAGCAAATCAGTCCGTTGAGGAGCCCTCTATACAGTATATATATGAAAAGCACTCCCTTGTCTCAGCAGCAGCCTGTAGACTTTTAGATAAGGAGCAGTTCATAATAGAGAGTGATCCTTCTCCAACTGCTCAGTGTTTTAATTGTGCTCTTGGGATACCATGTATGCTACAGCCCTAATATTTACTGCACTGGATATATAAAGACATAACACAGAGGAGTCAAGAAAATGCTTGATATTTTGAACTGTAGTTCAATTATACCAGCAATAACAATTGTAAGGATCCATAATATTCAGGGGTGCTGCTACCATGAGAGGAGTTGAGAACCTTGCCTAAAGTGGCAGCACCCTGCAGCAATAAGCCTCTCCTGGTAACTCTGCTTAAATTATGGTATTAAACTGGTATTTTGGCTCTTATAGTGCAGAGAGAAGGAGCACTCCTTGCACTAGCAACGCAGCCTACCTTGACACGCTCCAGCGTTGGTTTTCTGAGCACAGAGAGGGGCGGCGGCGGCCTGGGACTCCCAAAATAACCCTTTTTGGATATGTTAACACATTTGGATATGTTTTGAGAATGTTAACACTTCTAGTGCCTTAAAAGGATATAGAGACATAACCTACCACAGAACACAATATTGATTATTTACAATATCAAGGTGCGATGATAGGTGCAAAAATGGCAGTAGAATTGCATGCTTTAAATTGCAATTCAGAAAAGTGCTACCTAGATGAGCTCCTCTACACTTGTGCAGAATGCAGTAGTAGGGCAGTTGCATCTCTCTGTGTGCTCTGGAGCCAGTATGCCCTGCATTTACACTTGATTTGAGCAGGCAGAAATTCAGGGGGGTTTTCCAGAACATTTCATGGATTATATGTGATTTCACTTATGTAATGATATATGGAACTTAATACCTAAAAAAGTTTTAATAAAAGATTAGAAACATAATGTAAACCTGTTCATTTACATGCATGGTTATATGGAGATTTCTGACAGTGTTCCTATGGACGAGGCTTGTGCATGCCTAAACTGCGTACTAGGCAGATGCCCTCATTACATGAACAGACATGCACTTTTTAATTGGCTCAAAAGGAAATCAACATATTTCGTCTCAAATATAGCTTTTTTTCTTAGAAAAATCTACATTCAACTATTAAACTTCGAATGGCAAAAACTCGAAAAACTTCAGATTTTTCACTATAAAATTGGAATTTATAGTGGAAAAAAATTGTGCGAATTGGGGGGAAAAAAATCTGAAAAATCAAGCGATTTGGGGAAAAAATCTGAAAAAACTTTCAATTTTTCCCCGATCCAAATCGTGGATTTTAGTTTGGTCTGACTTTTTTTTAATAAAAAACTTTGATAAATCCAGACAATGCAAGTGTACTTGCAAAGAAGATGTTTTACTAAAGGTTAATAAGGCAGTTTATAAGAACACACTGTACAGTATGCTGGCCTAGTCCTGTACATACAACAGTATGAGTGTGACATGTGACCAGCTGCTGTTTTTAAATGTAAGGAGACAGCAGTATAACTTTCAGTGCCTTCTGGTAGAAATACTGCAGGTGGAAGAGGCTGGTGCAAGTTAGTGCAGTTTGTGGCACTTCCTGTGATTTATGGCTGAGGGATCTACAGGAGAGCCACCTAAATGGACCACTACTGTGATAGTGAGCGCTGCTCTTCAGGCAACATGTTGCTGACTGGATTTCTGATTTTAGCTGGATTTTGAGATGTGGTAAAATTGTTTGTTTTTTTTATTTGCTCTACAGGAATGTGAACGAAAGAGAAACCAACTTTAATGTTGCAATTTACAAATGACCATTTCATATTCGCCATTGCTTCTTATACTATGGGGCTGATTCACTAAGCTCGAGTGAAGGATTCGAATGAAAAATACTTCGAATTTCGAAGTATTTTTTGGGTACTTCGACCATCGAATTGGTTAAATTCGTTCGAATTCGAACGAAATCGAACGAATCGAACGAAAAATCGTTCGACTATTCGACCATTCGATAGTCGAAGTACTTCCCCTTTAAAAAAAACTTCGACCCCCTACTTCGGCAGCTAAAAGCTACCGAAGTCAATGTTAGCCTATGGGGAAGGTCCCCATAGGCTTGCCTGTGATTTTTTGATCGAAGGATTTTCCTTCGATCGTTGGATTAAAATCCTTCGAATCGTTCGATTCGAAGGATTTAATCGATCGATCGAACGGAAAATCCTTCGATCGATCGATCGCAGGATTAGCGCTAAATCCTTCGACTTCGATATTCGAAGTCGAAGGATTTCAATCCGAGGGTCGAATTTCGAAGTATTTTTAACTTCGAAATTCGACCCTTAGTGAATCGGCCCCTTAATGTGTCACAAGTGGATACAAAAACAAGTAGCAAATACTATCTAAGGAGAGTATTATCTAATATGCCTGGGTTTGGTACACTCAAATCTATTTCTCAAATTCTAGTGTTCAATACAGTATTGAGATTTCCGGGAACTTTGCTGCTCCAGTTCCATGTATACAGCAGTAACCAAGAAGATTCAGATGGCACACACATAGCAAAATGTGCTTAAACTTTGTGATTTATTTGGATCTCTGCACAATATCACCAAGGGGCCTATTTATCATGCTGTGTAAAATACTGGAGACAAACCACACTGGTGATGTTGCCCATAGCAACCAATCAGCAATTACATTTCATCAGTCACCTACAATTTATAAAACAAAAGCAGATGAAATGATAAATAGGCCCCTTAAAGGAGACTTCAACCCTTGGGCATCGGAATTTGAAGCAGTCATCTGTGGGTCTTTGGTAAGCTGAGAGAACCGCGAAGCGGCGCATGCACAGTTAGAGCAATTCACCGGTTTTCGACAACTGAGCATCCGCTAAAAATGGACGGAAATTACTGAAGCGCCGGAAGAACACCCGGAAGATGGCATCGGTGAACTGCAATGCCGGAATCTGCGCCAAGGGGTAAGTAAAAAGTTAGGGGCATTTCCCCAAGGGGACAGTTAGGCTGGGGGGAGGAGGGAGGGGGGCTACGTCAAGAGTCAAGAGTCAAAAGTGAGTTTATTGTCATTTCATCCATATACGTTTGTACAGTACTCAGTGAAACAAAACAACATTCCTCTAGGACCATGGTGCTACACACAACATAGATGTACCGGACAACAGACAAAAGTGCAAATGCAAAAATATGCAACTCCTGCAAGACAGGTCAGCATAGTTCAGGGACAGGACAAGACAGTGCACAATCAGCAGATGTAATATGTTAAGTAAATAATGCTAACGTCAGACATGATGGGTGTATCGTGATATGATAGTAGCAAGAACATGATAAAGAACATGACAAAGTGTGATAAGTGCACGCCCATTTATCAAATTCCGAATTTGTCTCAATATTTTCTGAAAAAAACTCCTTATTTTTTTATACACTTTTCCAAAAATTTTGTTTGCGGGAAAAAACCTGAAAAAATCATAAAAAAACGAATCGTACAAATGCTTGGTGTTTTTCACCTGAAAACTCAGTTTTTTTCAGATTTTTGCCCACAAACCACAAAATCTTCGTATTATAGCACAAAACCCAGTGCAGATCAAAAAATCTGTGGGACGTCTCCCATTGACTTATATGCAACCTCAGCAGGCCTGAGGTGCCAGATTTTCGGATTCAGACTTTTTGCATCATCGGGGTATAATAAATACCGAAAAATTTGTGGGGTTTTTTCCCACTACAAATTTGGATTTTATACTATTTTTTATTCGGCAGCTCTCCAGTTTACAATTTCAGCAGTCCAAATTACCCTAGCAACAAATTGATTTCAAATTGATTTGAATAAGAGGCTGGAATATGAATAGGTGAGGCCTGGATATAAAGATGAGTAATAAAAAGTAGCAAGAACAATACATTTGTAGGAGGATTTGTTTTAGAAGTGGTCAGTGACCCCCATTTAAAAGCTGGAAAGAGTCAGAAAAAAGAAAATAATTAAAAAACTATAAAACATGAATCATGAAGACCAATTGAAAAGCTTAGTATTGGCCATTCTATAACATATTAAAAGTTAACGTAAAAGTGAACCCTCTCTTTAAAGTTACCAGGGGTGAAATGGTGAAACGTTGCTGCTCTTGACTTTTCAACAGATTTAAAACACTTGAAAGGTGTAATATTTGCACACATTACATCGTAGTGTTTTTAAATTATCAATTTATAATTGTCTCTATTGCTTTGTATATTTTGAAGTAATCAACCATTATTGCTTCTACTGTATCTTTGCATTCCTTTCCTTGTTTTAACCTATTATATGAAATCATATAAGAGAATGCATCTGATATGTGCGTCTGTTAAAATCATCCCATACACCCTGCCATAGCTACAGGTTCAGGTTAGCAGATTACGTTAGTTCTACTTTTCACTGACCTCTACCAGACTTAAGGCTAATCTATCCTCAATAAGACATTGATTCAGATGGACTGAAATAATGACAGCTTAAAGACTCCAGGATTAGAGTGGGTAAAGATAATGTTTGCTTGTTTTCGAAATGCAAAATAAACGTTATGGAATACAGTATCCCTAGACCATACATTCGCAGTGGTGTTTATTACGACAGGTGGGTTTTTATAAATTTTTTTTATACAGTGTAAATTATATTTTGCTTCTAGTTGATATACAGTACTACAGTATAAGACTCTTAATTTTTTTAGCACCACCTCACTTTAATAAATGTGTATTATTTGAAGGGTCATGAAGTGACTGCTTTCATGCTGAGAAAACATCACAAAGTGCACTTTTCCCAATCTGTGGAAAGCGAATCCATAATTTTTCCACTCTCTGGTAAGGTAGTACAGTTGGTATAAATTCAAGAAATAATTGCTATATAAGAAAGTTATGCAGAAGCACTGTTGCTTCAAAAACAGTTCAAGACCCGGTTGTTTTGATGTGTGTTGTGGCCCCTATTGGATGTAAAAGAGCTACCCTGTGCCTCTATGGGGCAGATTTACTAAAGGGCGAAGTGACTAACATTAGCGAAAATTTGCCAGCGTGATGTCATTTTGTTACTTCTCCAATTTACTAACGGTGATAGGTGAAAGGCGATAGACTCTAGTGGTAATTCGCCAGACTTGCCTTTGTCACCTCAGACCAGGCGAAGTGCAATAGAGTAGATAGGACTTCCTCAAAAAATAGTTGAAAAAATTTTTTTTAGTCCCAAAAAACGCTGGCGACTTTTCATTTTTCAGGGTGATAGGCTGCAAAAGATCGTAATTTTTTTCTGGAGTACCCGGCTTCCCCCCTACATTTCCTTACATATGGCACATAAACTATACACTGGGCTCATGTGTAGAGCAATATAACAACTCTATGTTATTTTATTTTATTAAGGTTTCCCTGGGCTTGTGTAGTGTAATGTATTGGCTGCAACATATACGTCCATTCAACTTTAACTTCCCGCCGTATGCAAATTAGCCAACGCTAGCGTAACTTTTTTCCATGTTGATCCATTTATCCATTTTGATCCATGCCCAGTCCTTGAATTTATTTAAATTGATCTGCAAAGTGAAAATATTCTGCATGGCGCTTATAATTCTGCACAGTTTTTTCAGAAACAAAAACAGAGAAAGTACTTGAATTGCACGCCCACATAGCACAAAACACATAGTTATATATCTGTATGCACCTTCAATAAATTTGGGAATCCCCCTACTTGCAAATTGGCTCCATTTCATGTTTATGTATAATAAATTACTGGTAAGGAAGAGGTGAGGGAGTAGACCTAGGAAAATCCCACCATTACTTTTCTTTAGTTCTTACACTACCCTGAGGCAGCTTTCCCAATTCTGCTTTTTGCTGCCCCTGGTAACCTGCCACAGACTCTATAGGATTCTATGTGAAATGAAATTCATTTTTAACTTCCACACGTGGATACCCAGTGAGTCCATTTTTGTTTAGTTGTGCAGATAGTGGAGTTTAGATATAATAATATAAATGGAATTTTTTGTAGGAAATATACTGAATAGTGCCAACTTAGGTCTGCAACTACAGGTGCAGGAAAACTGATGCAAAAGGAAAAAAGTTTATTTCAATTCATAAACATTCATAAGTCATACACATAAGCATAATTGTCACATTTTCTATTTAAATCCAAAACTAATATTTTAATTTTTTTTTACATTTATTGTATTAGTAATTAGTAGATATAATATTTCTCCCCATTCTCTTTCATTGTACATATACAAATCTGCAACAAAAAAAATTCAGTAAAAAAAAATGTTATTTGTTTTTCCTTGTACTAAGGCATTGCTTTCTTATTGGCAAATACTCAGGAGCTTTCTGCAACATCACAAGAAACAATCTTTCTCTGGATAGAGCATTTCCTATATGTCCATCGAAATTGCTTTTTAGTCTTAACAGCTGCACTCGATGGATCCAGTGAGTGGGATTTAATGTTCACTATTCAGCAGAGGTAAAGATTGAAATTGCAAATTATGTTTCATCTATAGTTCTGCACAAAATTATATTCAGTTTAACCCCTTTGTGTTTGGTTTATTTTGTCTCTAGTCAGTTAACAAAGTCAACATTTTCCTCCTTGTAATGTATTTTAGTACATGATGTAATGTATGATTAAAAACGAAAAACTACCATTCAAATGGGTAGAAGAATAGCCAAAATGACAAAGACTCAGTCAATGATCAACTCCAGGAAGATCAAAGAAGGTCTAAAGTTATCTGTTAGTACTGTTACAATTAGAAGATGCCTATGTGAAGCCAAGCTATCGGCAAGAAGCTCCCGCAAAGTCCCATTGTTGAAAAAAAGAGATGTGCAGAAGAGGTTACAATTTGCCAAAGAACACACTGACTGGCCTAAAGAGAAATGGAGCAACTGATGTGAACTGAATGAAAGCAAGATTGTTCTTTTTGGCTCTAGGGGCCGCTACAGTTTGTCAGATGACCCCGAAAAACACTGAATTCAAATCACAGTAGCGTGAAGACAGTGAAACATGGTGGCACAAGCATCATGATATGAGGATGTTTCTCATACTATGGTGTTGGGCCTATTTATAACAGATTCTCCTTCCCACCTGAGGCAAGATTGTCAGTGGCCCTGGCTATCAGTAGACATAGAAGTATAGAACACTGAATTATGCATACACTTTTTACACCATTGGTGCTCTTCTCATCTGTCTCTATTCTTATGTGTATTCTGCTATTTTTATGTTTGTTTGTTTCCTGTAAACATTTAGGGGGTTATTTGCTAAAGTTAGATTTTTTTTCTGGTCTGAGTTTAAAGGGCAAACATAATTTTTTTCGTAGAAAAAAACCCCCTCCAATTTCAAGATTTATTAAACTACAATGGTGTTAAAATTCTGAATAATAAAATCCTCCATCTCAAACCTGCTGAGGTCATGTAGAAGTCAGTGGCAGATGTCCCATTTATAATTGGAAGATATCATGATCTGCGCTGGGTTTCGTACAATAATCTGAATAATTTGTGGTTTTCGGGCGATAATATGTAAAAGTCTGCGTTTTTTCAGGCGTCAAATCTGAAAAAAATGTTATGAATAACCCCTGAGTTTTTTCTTTCCATTTTACTACCTTAGCTAAAACAAACTTTGCAAAAAAAAGGGTCACAAATAGCCACATTTTTTGCCAATAATGCACCTTTCTGTATGGAGCAGGAAGCATTGCTAGTAGACATAATTTGCTTCTGCCATTTAAGGGGGGAGGGCATGACTATTGGCAATCTACAAGCCCTCATTCATGATTTACAAATATTTAACACCTGTCGAATTTTAGATAATTATAAAATGTGTAAATATACAGATTGCTGTTTCTATTATTTTCTACAGGCATCAAGTGTTTTAAGGCTATGCATCGCCAGGAAATCTCCCCTCTGACAAAACCTGTCCCTTCTCATTAATTGGAATCGTTGCATGTAAAAACACATAACATGTGGTGGTCCTACATTATTGCTTAAAAATGCCTCCTTCCGCATTTTTGGGTGATTCCATCTAATATAAAGGGACAGGTATTGTCAGATGCTTCATTAACTTCAAGACAAGAGACTTCTCACTGGGCAATAAAGAGCCAGTTTGATGGTGCTCTAAAGGAGCCCACTACTCTGCTGTGCAGATTTCTCATATGGTTACTAAAATGATATCATGTAAACTGATACTAAAATTATAATAAATGTATTAGTTCATTGTTTTCCCAACAGAGGTACAAATAAATTCTGGATGCTACATAATTATAGATCTATGAGAAAAAAAACAAGACACTAGCAGCTCTTGTTAAAGTCATTAGATGGATTTGTCTGCTCTTAAACAAGACATTGTTACTTTAGCCAAATGAAACAAGGGGTCTGTGTTTTCTGGAAGATAATTGCACATAAATTTACTGAAAACCAGGTTTTGTAGAGTGTAAGCTGCACTTCTCACCAGTCAACCATGAAGGCCACAGAAATGCAGCCAACCACGTACACATTCTAAAGTGGTTTTCGGCCAATGGAATTTTCCGTTCAGCTCTATCTATAGCTACAAAAACAGATCAGTCAAATAGGCAAGTGTTTTGGTCCCATAAGCCAGTGGATGGTAACCAAAATCTGTCTTTGCATGTGTGCTTAAAGACTGATGAATCATGATACACCCAAGCCACTTATATAGAATTAGGAGATCTACAGCATTTTATAGAAGAGAAATATCTTTTAAAACTCCTCGGATGTGAGGTTTATTAAGGATTTTGTTTTTACAGTATGTCCCTAAATAACAATGTTATATGGAAAAATGATGTTGTAAAACTTTTATTACAAACCAGAAAAAGAGACCTTTTATGTAAAATAAATAAGACACCCCGTCTTTTTGTAAATAACTTGATACATTTTACAATAAATACTTTAATGCCTAGGATTTAGGCAATAATACATAAAAAGATATTGAAACATCTTAACATGACCCAATTTTCTCCTCTGATGCAGCTTTTAGTTTTACTTCAATGAGCTCTTCTACTCCGGAGAGAACACTTTCCATTAAATCAAATGTGAAAAGAGCTGACTGAAGAACCTGAAATGTCAAGAACAATTACTGTTGTTTAGATGTGCAAAAATGCTCTTCTTAGCACACTTTGGATGCAGTTATATCTCTGGAAGGCATAACATGACTGATAAAAATTTGCAAGTGCGCAATACCTACTTGAAGCTGCATTTCTGGAGTCATGTCAGGAAGTTTATTTTTCCCCACTGTTACTGAACAAATTGCCTTCTTTGAATGTGATCCTATATTGGAAAATGAAAAAGGAGCAAAACTGTCTGAATATTGCCAAAATAAGCTGCACAGTAGCTGAAGATATATCCAACCCACTTTACTTTTTAAGGGTTAGTTTACGTTAAAGAAGAACTAAAGCCTAAATAAAGAAGTATCTAGAAATGTTGTACATTATGTTTTGGGCTTCTGTACCAGCCCAAGGCAACCACAGCCCTTTAGCGAAGAAGATTAGTGCCTCCAAAGATGCCCCAGTAGCTCCTCATCTTTTTTTCTGCTGATTCACTGCACATGCTCTGTTCTGCTGTCACTTACTGAGCTTAGGGACTGACTCAAAATATACAGTACACATAGAATAGAAATGTCACAGAAACCTTGTAAAATCAGCATATATTACAGACATATCTAATTTTCTGCTTGATAATTTGTGAAGACCCCTAAGCTTAGCTTCTCAACATCTGTTCGGAGCCCACTGAGCATTTGAGTGTCGCAGACACTTTCCAAGATGGTGACTCCCTGTGACAAGTTTCAAGTCCTGACTTATTGCTGCTATTGAGAAGCTGAAACTTTAGGCTGGTGCAATACATTCAAGGGGATGTTCACCTTCCAACACTTTTTTCAGTTCAGTTTTGGGATCCACTGAATCCACTATTTTGGATTCAGCCAAACCCCAAATCCTTCGCGAAAGATTTGGTCGAATACTGAACCGAATCCAAATTTGCATATGTAAATTAGGGGTGGGAAGGGGAAAACATTTTTTACTTCCTTGTTCTGTGACAAAAATTCACGTGATTTCCCTCCCTGCCCCAAGTTTGTATATGCAAATTAGGATTCTGATTTGGTTAGGCCGGGCAGAAGGATTCGGCCAAATCCCAATCCTGCTGAAAAAGGCAGAATCTTGAACTGAATCCTGGATTCGGTGTATCCCTAGTTCAGTTGGTTTCAGATAGTTCACCAGAAATAAAGACTTTTTCCAATTACTTTCTATTTTCTATGTATTTTCTATGTGTGACTGCTTTTCTAATATTGAAGTGTAAAGTGTCATTTTTCACCTTCTAAATCAGCTCTGGGAGGAGGGTTCTCCAACCCTGTAAATTGTTCTAAATTATACATTTAGTTGATACATTTCTTATCTTTGTCCCTGCTAAACAGAATCCACGAGTTTCATTCGACAGCTGTTAGAATTGATACAATAGTTGCTAATACCCCAAAGATGCTGCTGAGAAATGTATCAACTCATTGTTGTAAAATTGCAACAGTTTAGAGTCTGCACCTTAAAGGGGAACTCTGACTTCCAAACCAAAATTTGATAAAGAGGCCCACATAACACAGAAACCCCTAATATATCCATCACAGTTACCAGTTTAATATAAAGGTATGAAGACAAATATGGTTTATGAAGACAAAAAGGAACACCAAGAGCCCCAATAGTGTAATATGTTTTTACAAGGAGTAATGGTAGAGTAAACAAGTTAATACTCACAAACCAGGGTTACCGATAAGCAACCACTGTATAGGCAGGTGGGGAGATTAACCTGACCCCACTCAGGAATAAGACGTCGCTCTCTGTAGAAGAAGAAAATGGGGATGATACCCCTCCACTCGGAGTGGACTCGATATGGTAGTAAGACAAAACAGAGGCGCCAAAAGGATAAAATTAGCTAAAAACACTTAAAAACCCAATGGGTAATTCAGAGGAGGTAGTAGTGGACTTACCTCCTCCAAGCCGACACCAACGAAAGTGGTAATTTTCAGTAATAGTTTATTCACAAAACAGTATTGCAACGCGTTTCGCAGGCATTTCCTGCTTCATCAGGCAATGTGGAACGGGAGCAAAAACAACAGTGTCTTTGTATAAACACGCCAGGCGCCTCTCTAATATAAAGGTATGAATAAATGCCATTTTCTATGCTGAAATCCAGCTGTTTTCCCTGAAATCCAGAACAGTTTCTCTTTCTGCATCATTTGAAATCCTGGCAGGAAAGGAGGGACTAAACACTGATGTTACCAATTGTAATAACTTCTCCACAGCTTACAGACAGCATGCAGGAACTACATAACCCACAATGCATTGCACTGTGATGTGCCATTCCTTATTGACATCACGTGTGCAGGGAGTTGTGGGGTTTGATGGATACAATAGTCAGTCAGCTCAGCAAAGTAGTCAGACAGATCAGCAGGAGAGCAGGGGCTAGTGCCTTTGCTGTCCTATATATTGTTGCATTTATGATGCAACTGATGACTGACACAGCAATGGCTTCATATATCTTTTTATGAGCTAATAGGGGCTCTGACTAACTGTTTGATTTCAAAGGGGCTCATTTTACTAACAAGTCTAAAAAAGCTAGCAGCAGTTGGTTTGGTTTGTTAATGTCTACCTAGGGCAAAGTGTTCTGTGTGTTGATCAATAACACAGGTTTATTATATCCAATAATTGTAGTTAAGGTGGCCATACACGGGCCGATAAAAGCTGCCGACAGACCGAGTCGGCAGCTTATTGGCCCGTGTATGGGGGCCCCCGACGGGCTTCCCCGATCGAGATCTGGCCGAAAGTCGGCCAGATCTCGATCGGATGGGATTAAAAATCCCGTCGGATTGCGGCCGCATCTGTTCGTTGATGCGGTCCCGCGATCCGACCGCCCGTTTGGCGAACGCTAGGATCCGATCGTTGGGCCCTAGGGCCCACGATCGGATCAGCCCGATATTGCCCACCTCAAGGTGGGCATATCGGAGGGAGATCCGCTCGTTTGGCGACATCGCCAAACGAGCGGATCTATCCGTGTATGGCCACCTTAAGTATAATTGAAAGTTCATCATCCTTAATGGCAGTGAATGACATGTGAAACAAAAAAAAAAACATAAATATCTCATGCAGCAGCAAACATACTATTTGTTAATTAATACAAACATAGACTTACAAAGCATGATTCATTCTTCCACCCCTGTATATCACCTAAGGATACTTTTAGGAAAACCAGTCAAATGCGGCAGTTTGTTGCCAATATAAGCAGCAAGGCTTTCCAGCTTCTCCTTCATATCGTGCTCTGTTCTTTCTTCTTCTCACTAAACTAATATGTCTTAATAATGAAACAAAAGGAGTATGTGCACTTTGTTTCTAGTCAGTTTATATGCATTCTTCTTATATCAGGTGTCCATAAGGAAAACTTTTCTGAAAACAAATTACAGTGCAGTACTGCCAACCTGCTTATTTTACAAACATACAAGTAATGGAGCATATGGGTAGAAGAAATCATATAATGAGCACTAAAAAAAAGCACATGCACTGGGTCCACAAAGATACCAACCACTTTCTGTCATCGCTGAGCAGGAGCACTTGCACTGGAACCTGATTTGATCAGGTTGATTTGGTTCACAGTGTGCATGTTACTGGTTGACAGTCACCACTAGAGGCCTGACACCAGATCTGATCCGATTCACAGTAATCCTCTTTCCCCACCTCTCCAAAGTTTAAGCCCGGTGCTGGTTAGAGAGGTCGGCGCCTCTCCTACTTGAAGATCAGTGAAGGATACCAAACACACGATGGCTAGTGAAGCGGGGGTGACCCCTGCGTGTTTATTGCGTCAAATGTCATTTGATGCAATAAACACGCAGGGGTCACCCCCGCTTCACTAGCCATCGTGTGTTTGGTATCCTTCACTGACCAGATCTGATCCGACCAAAGGTGGCAGCCACTGACCCTGTTGCATTTAGAGAACAGGGTCCCCATTAAAGATCTATTTTACTTGTACAACAGAGAAGCCAGTGTTGCAGAATTCTAATGTTAGTGCAGAAGGCTTAGCATAAACAAATTGTCATTGGCTGATGCAGGGTATGGAACATTTAAGCAAAGTTAATCTGCACTTACAAAACTTAGTTTAGTTTTATCCAGACTATTATTTCCAATTTTATCAGACTCCTCACTAGTTTGTTATCAATAGACTGGAAGAAAGCAGATGTACTGGAACCATTTAAAAAGCTTGGTGGTTTATATGAAAATAGACAACTCTTTAAAATATTTAAGTATGTAAAAAGAAAAATAATTATTGCTCAATACTACAATTCCGGAGTTCAATAAATCAACTAATTAGTAAAGTGACGCAGGCTTACTATTAAAGTTCATGTGTTTACAAAATCGAAACTGTGCCACACCTTATTTTTCAACACAATACCAACACAAAGTGACTTAGTGCTTATTGCAGCCCAGGACCCAGCCTGATTGATAAAGTGCTTCTGTGTGAATTAGAGAAAAACAATTTGTTCAGTTGATTTTAAAGGCTTTTCTGAGTTTAACTATATTATATAACCCAAGGTTGAATATGCAAAAATGAAACAGAAATTAAAGAGGTATGGAGATGTCCCAAAATCTGCTATCTTTGACATTTGGCTAACTAATGCCCTGGGATCAATCAGAAATTAGCTCATCAGCACTCGTATTAATTATAAGTAGATCAATGTATGAGAGACCTCTAGTGGCCAAAAGAGGCAAATATAGAAATACAAAATTTACATTCTCATGCATTTACAGTAAAACACTAAATTTATTATCTAATATTAAAATCCATTAGACCCCACAATAAAGCCAGGCATCGCCTATGATTAAGTGCAGGGTAAGAATGAAATGCATTAGGCTTTTTTGTGGGGTCTATTGTTATAATAAATTTAGTTGTTTAATATAAATGCATAAGTATATACTCTAAGATTATTATAATATATTCTACTACTACAAGAGAGAACTAAATAACCCTTAAAAACCAGAAACCCCAAGGACCACGGAAAGAAGACCCTAGTGCATTGTTTTTGTATCTCCTTGTCTGCAAAATAAATAAAATAGCTTTTTTTAAAAAAAGAATTGGCTAATTGTTAGATTCTTCACTGCCTTGCAGTGTTTCGCCAGGTAGCTTTGTCAAAAGGCAGAAGCAGAGCATATAGAGCATGTTAAGAGATCACATTCATGATTATGTCCTGGGAAATGCCATTTAAATTATTAATCAGCATGGTTTTGTGAAAGATCAAACACATGTACTTCATTTTAATGGTGAAGTTAGTAGAAAATGTGGCCTTTTTTAATTTTGTTAAGATTTTTCTTACACTGCCCCATACCTTTTTTAATTTTTAATCTTAGATCTGTTGCTGCTGTTTGTGTTTGGATATAAAACTAGCTGAAGGATTGTGTGAGTCTAGAATTAATTCTATTATTGGACTAAGGTTTTAAGTATTGTAATTGGTCTAGTTTTTATGGAATCTGTTAACATAGCATTCTGAATGGATTCTGATATTCTGCATCTTCTGTCTTTTCTTTTTTTGCTGCTAGAGCTGTGAGTCTCTCCTTAAATCAGGTACTGGCACAAGCTTTAGATACTATTTGGAAAGGGTGTTTTTTTTTTTTTTTTTTTTTTTGAGTAAGAAAGAATTTTTTCCCTACAAAGGCAATTTGGGGACAGCTTCAGATGGTGCCAATGGCTATGTATCGTGGATATGTAGTAATTTTTAACCTGTTGAAATAAAGTTAATTGATTTTAACTTACGAGCGACACAGAATGCTTGCCAACTTTTTCTTTAATTTCAAATGGGTTTGTTTTGCTAAAAGGTTTGTTATGTGGATGCTAGTGTGAACTTGATATACTTGTGTTATTTGCGTGTGTGCACACACAATAATGTTATTTGAATTAGGAGTTTTGCTCTCATTTAACTGTAGTTTATTGTGTTGAATGTCAGTGCCTACATTTTTAAGTAATTCCATTGTCTATTTTATTTCAGTGTTTCTGCAGCAATTTCTGTTTCAGAGCATCCAAATATTATGAAGCTCGGCTTCCCAAAACCCCAGTATGGATGCGAGATGAAGAGAAGTAACCACATATTAAAGGATGTTTTCTTTTCGTTTTACTGTCAAAAAAGAAAAGTGCCCCCCACACACACACACACACTCTAGTTATAGGGTTGAATGACACATTTTTTAATTGTAGCTTGTTAATACAGCCACAAGGTGGAACTGTAATGACACGTAGCATGGTGTTTCATGACTTAAAGGCATGTCAACCTTCCTCTTGGATACATGAGAAGCCTCACAATTTACATTTAGGTAAATGTTATTTTGTTAGGTTTTAAGTTGTATTTTCAGTTATAGCGATGTGTCACTTTTTAACTATTCCCTTGGTTATTAATATTTTTACTAACAGCAATGCAAACCAAAGGAAATAAAACACTAAGTATTTTTAACTTTTTAAATGCAGCAAGCCCTTATCAGTTATGATCAGTATAACCTGTTAAACTTGAAGCAGTATGTTAATTATATTAAATAAATAAATATTAGGCATATGGGGGGATTTAGGGTGCTTTGGTGCCTGCAATTTTTAGTAGCTGAGAGACCAGCAGCACAGCACAGAAAATTGTCCCCTTTACCTGCTATATCAATCACATTAAAGAGCTTGTACAAGTGCTTTCAAACCCAGGATGCTATGATTCTAAGCTACAAGCAACTAACAAGCCCTTGGACAAATGGGATTTTATTTTGGGTGATTTCTTACTGTCCATTCCTCTTGGACAGATGTGATACCCCCACCCAGGGTTTTATTTATTTTTTGCCGCTTAAACTACCCAAATGCTGCATGCACTCATCTTCGTTTGACATGGACCTAATCATAGCAATTACTAGGTGTAGTAACCCATAGCAACCAATACAATGTTTGCTTTTAAACAGGTGACCAGTAAATTCTACCTGCTGATTAGCTGCTATGGGTTACTGCACCTGGGCAAGCTTAGCATATTTTATTATATAGCCTGTATACTACTATCTGCAAAAGTTTGGACAGCACAGTAGAAAATAATGGCACAGTTTGGGGGTTTTAAGGAAAAATAAGTAGAAAATATAATTTCCCTTAAAAGCTGTATAACAGATGTGCAGGATTTGAGGAAAGGACAGCAGGAGCCCCAGTGCTCTGGTCCACTGCAGGACATATAGCACCAATAGTGTAAAATACCTTTTTATTAAAAAATGGAATTACATTGTTTGTGGAATAAAACAACATGTTTGATAAAATGCAGTTTGTGGATCTGTATACTGGTGATCTCTCGCAGCTTCTGTGTTTCTTGATAGGGGTGTCTCTTGGTGATGTCATGGTTTAATCCATTTTGTTTCGTTGACTTCCTCAGAGTCAATAAAGACAAAACGAGTCGGACTGTGATGTCACCAACAGGCACCTCAATTGAGAAACATGTGGAGGTGGTGAGAGAACACAAGTATACTTTTATATATTTGGTCAGTGGCTCCAGATGCAGGCACATCAGAAAGCTAAAATAAGTGTAAGGGCTGATGATTCTTAGCTTGAGTTTATCCACAGGCCAAGAATCTGCCTGATGTGGCAGTAGACGCACACATAAAATGTGATCAATGCAGTTACTTGCAGATGGCTACTTCTCGAGGCACAAAATGCCAGAAAATAACTCACCATAAGCAGTACTGAGCATTGTCTGCTAAAACACATGTAAAGACCATTTATAAGTATTGTCTGTTTTGTAGCCATGACAAGTAGCTCAGTTGTCATCGCCCTTACATGTCTGACTTGAAAAGGATACAAGTGTGAGCCGGTGGGGGACTGCGATTTTACCAAGATCTTGGCAACTATATGCATTTGACCCCTGTTTGTCTAAATTATAGAAGACACACCTGATGAAGGAGCATACTTCCAAAGCATTGTATTCTTTGGCAGGACACATAAAACACAGGGGTTATATTTTGCAGATTAACCTGTGTGCTGGAGTCTGCTCTATGTATTTGGGGGGGGGCTGTCCCCCTATACCCCTGGAGCACCGGGTTTACTATAACAAGGGAAGCCATCTGTACATGTGAATTACTTTAGAACACAATGCTTTTAGACAAACAGGGATGTACTTCCGAAACAACTTATCTGTGCAAATGTTGGCCATACAGTCATATTTTGCTTTGATTGGCTGCACTCAAAGTTACATAGTATTCTATATAAACTATATTCGTGCTTCTGAAGCAAACACACAGTTTTTACTGGTGCAGAATAAAAGTGCCCATACACTGCCACAAGCAGATATGGACTCGATTTGGCCACCAAGGGAAAAAGATCAGATCATAATTTGGGGACAAAGGAGGACAACAGAATGAAGATGCTATAAATGTGTCTATAGGGCTCCTGTCCATCAGAATTTTTAAACCTGCCCGACAAATGTCTGCCTGATTTTTGCACAGATATCAGTCTGGGCAGGGATTTTGGAGGTCCTTTACACAGGCCAATAAACTGCTGACTCTGGAGGGACAGAGTTTGGAGCTTTAATTGGCCTGTATATGGCTACCTTAAGAGTACTTTATATTTAAATGTATTTAACACTGCTGCTTAACAGCTTAGCCCTTGCTGTGTTATCCTTGCTTAAAGTGCATAACTTTTTGTCTATTGCAGCCCACCTGATATAAAACTCCTGAAAGAAGGAAAGCGGTAATGAATGTGTTATTAGCGTGTTTAATTCGAACAATTCTCTGTAAAAGCGGGATCTCTTTATTTTCTAAATGATCTGTTTATATGGTTGGTGATGTGTGTTTTCCTGCCTTATGCCAAGAAAGTTTGTTTGATCTGTATGATTTACTGTGCATCTGCCTCTAACAACGTGTTGAACAAAGGGCTGTTGAAATTGGATGCAAATAGACATTGTGTACTTTCCTTTCTAGAAGTATCACTAGCAAAAGGGAAGCAACATTCATTAAATGTGATGACAGTCAACTGTTAGATTTTTGTATTGGCAATGCCATGTTAAACAATAATCTTTTTTTAAATTGTAGACAGCGATAAGACCTCAATCTGTATCTTTTAATGGTAAACGTGCATTTACTGTGATTTTAGTTTCCCAAAAAGTAGTGTGTTGTTAGAATGCACAGCACTGTAGTGGTTGTTAGGATTTGGGGTGGTGTTGGTGTGGGGGGGGGGGGTTGTGTTCATTACAGCATTTCTGCTTTTTTTGTTCCATAACAATTCTTGGGGCTAACATATGTTTAACATTATTTTTGTACTTTTTAGCTGATGCATCTTAGTTGTGCTTGAAAAACTTAAAAAAAAGTGTACGTAAGAGTATAGTGTGTGGATATATATATAATCTATTTCATAGTCAAGTCTGTGTTTTGCGTGTTACACTTTGTCTTACAAAACTGCAGAGGCAAAACATACTTGATTGACTTTCTGAGAATTGCCTCAAAATGACAAGCTAGGCAATAATTTCTTAGTTTTTATGACTGTAGCGCATATTAAACTATTCATAGATATGTACAGGTATTTTATATGCACTTATACATAAACAGAAAGTGTTCATTTATGGCCAAATGTGGTTTGGGGATTTGTTTATATTCCTTGTAATATATAACAGGGTGATCCCTGTTGTATACCACACGTATCTTATGGAAATTCCCAAGGTTAGCACTCTGTGAAGTGTGTGGAAGCCTTAAAGGTAAAGATTGAGGTGAGCATTATAAGGACTGCCTCTATTTTGATGATGAGACTAAATTTGTGCATGTTCTATGCAGGACGTTGCTTCTTTGCATAGAGATTCCCTCCCTGCTTCCTCCCTGCATAGTGCATTAGTGCAAAAAGTGTCCCCAAATATCAGTCTCACTTCTCCATGCAGAGTAGCACAGCGGAACTCCAGGGCACTATCTTTCACATCTTCGGTTTTTTTGGAAAGGGACCACTGACACTGAGCTATTTGGTGCATGCGCAGTTGGAGCCAGTCCAGTATTTACATCAACTGTGCATGAGCCAGAATGCCATAAATTGCCAAAGGGAAAGAAATGGATTCAAAGAAAACAGAAGATGCTTAAGATGGCACCCTGGAGCTCCTCTACATGAGGAAGTGAGATTAACATTTGGGGACAGTTTTTGCACTAATGCACTATGCATGGAGCAGAGACTATGTGGAGGTACTTGATGAGACTTTTCTCATTGGGGGGTTTAGTTCTCCTCTAAGGTGCCTTTGAGACATAAGGATTTCAGAAGCAAATTTGTCATGTAAAATACATTTATGACTGATTGATTAAGATACATTGAATAAGCTACCCTAAACAGGTGGGTCTTTAGGGAGCATTTGAAAGAAAGAGAAGGTCTGACAGGTCGAGGCAGAGAGTTCCAGCGAAAAGCAAAAGCCAGAGAGAAGTCTTGTAGATGGGCTGAAGTGATGTGAGGAGAAGAGAGGCGTAGATCAGAAGCAGAGCGAGGATTCCATGATAGAGTGTATTTTGAGATCAGAGATGAAATATAGGGATGGGCTTCATTGTTAAGGGAGAGGAGATTAGGAGCCAGTGAAGGTATATGCATCATGGAGCAGCTGATGTTGAGCGGTGAGATAGATAACTGAGCCTAACCGTAGCATTTAGAACAGATGGAGCTGTGAAAGACAACTTGTTGGAATAACACAAGTTGAGCTTTCTGGATAATGGGTTTCTGGATACAAGTCAAGTCTGTGTTTTGCCTGTTAAATTTTGTCTTTGTGCCTGAAACTCTGCCAGGTACATTGTCAGGTAAGATTGAGATCAATAACTGAGCCTAACCGCAGCATTTAGAACAGATGGAGTTGTGAAAGACAACTTGTTGGAATACAGCAAGTTGAGCTTTCTGGATAAAGGGTTTCTGGATACTGGATCCCATACCTGTATCCTTACATATATTGAAACTGAGTCTATGCACAAGTGCAAAGCAGTGGTTCCCAGAGCCATAGAACAATAGGTACATTGTAAGTCATGCTTTCCCGTCCTAATAATTAGCTTAATGGAAAGCTTTCTGAACATCATTTGCCATTCGTTCTCCTTTAACAACACATTTTTTTACAAAAATTTTTTTACAATCTGTGCTAAGTGTGATTTTGTTTTTTACACCACATATACAGGTATGGGATCCGTTATCTGGAAACCCGTTATTCAAAAAGCTCTGAATTATGGAAAGGATGACTTCCATAGACTCCATTTTATATAAATAATCGATATTATTATAAATTATTTTCTTTTTATCTGTAATAATAAAGTACTGCCTTGTACTTGATCCAAACTAAGATATAATTACTCTTCATTGGAAACAGAACCAGCCTATTGGGGTTATTTAATGTTTAATTTATTTTCTAATAGATTTAAGGTAAATTATAGAAAGATCCGTTATCCAGAAAACCCCAGGTTTTTTAAGGATTTTAAGAAGTATATAAATTTGTGTGTGTGTGCAAGTAGTGTTTTAAAAAAGTAGGAATTTAAAAAAAAAAATAATAATTATTTGTTTGTTCGTATGTCCCTTTTATAAAACTGGAAACTGTGTTTATATTCTTGTCTAAGGTTTTTAGTAAATCATTTTTATATACAAGTATATGTTTATTTTTTTAAGCTAGAGATCCATAATTATTTTCTGAAACATTCCAGTTAAAGGGGATGTAAACAACAAAATACAATGTTGCTTAAATAATTGTAATTCTAAACATCAGTATATCCAGTGGATCCTGTTAAAGGGCATTGCCCTAAGTAGGCTAAGCAGAAAATACTACGAGGGAGCCGGCTTTATTATCCTCTAGGACTCCGCAGTAGCCGAATGGAAATGTTTTATGCAATTACCCCATGAGAGAAATGTAAGTTGCAATAATTTGTTTTTATGCAAAGTTTTTAAGATTAAAGAAGATACATCTTTGGTTTTATCCTTTTATGGGAGCTCGCGGAACCAGGAAGCCTGGAGAGTGAGACTGCCATGGGAATGACATATATGCGCTATACCACAAGAGTGGTCTGTGAGTAGGCATTTCAGCTGACTGGGGCAGGTGTGCACTTGGGGTTAACACACACAACAACGGTGTATCTATTGTATCTATTGTACCCCCCCCCCCCAAGGCTAAAACAAAGAACGGGGATACCCTTATAGCAAAAGGAAGGGGAAACACTCCCATAAGAATTACCTGTTGATGCACTGGGTGATACCCTTGATTGTATAAATATACTACATTATATTGGCTTCTAAATTTCCATTTCCTTAGGCGCTAATCTCTACAAAAGAAATTCCTTTTCTTTTTTCTGGGACTAAGCCCATTACTACACAGCATTTATTGTCTACAGGAAATCAGTAGGTTTTATTTACCCAAAATGTGCATCGGTCATAGAAGCAGAAACTGAAACCAGTTCTTTTCTCCACAGACGACCAGCTATTTTGTTACCTCTCCTCTTTTCTCTTTTCACATGATATGTTAATCCCAGTGAAAGTGTATTTATTGTAATATAGAGAATGGCCAGATATCATACACAATTTTTCAATCTGAAAAGATTACATTAATATATCTTCTCTTTCTGCATTGGGTTTTCACATAATTGGCTACTTTAAAAGGACACTTTATTTATTTGGTTTATGGAGGCATGGCTAAAGGGCATCTGTGGGAAAGAACAAGAATTATTTGCTCCATTGGGTTTTCAAGAAACACAGTTTATTGCAGTACAGTGCTGAAGTCCAGGCAGGGCTACTACTAAAATACTCTAAGGAAATCTCTAAGTCATTTAACAGAGTTATAGTTCATTTTTAGCAAAGTCCCCAGTGTGCCTTCATGTTTGGTTAGGAAAACTGAGACGTAACATTATTCCCAAGATGAGATGTCACATTATTCCCAAAATGATATGTCAGCAACCTGAAAGGGAATTATTTGCTTGAAGTGAATATAGTAATGTACTTCAGGTATGGAATCCATTATCTGGAAACCCGTTATCCAGAAAGCTCCAAATTGTGGAAAGGCCATCTCCCATAGACTCCATTATAAGTAAATAATCCAAATTTTAAAAAATTATTTCCTTTTTCTCTGTAAAAGTTTGTTTTGCACTTATTGATGGAAATGCAATTTATTAGACTTTATCTTTAGCTCACAGGGAGCCATTGAAAACATCAAACCAGTGTGATCTGCTATCACTTATGACTCACTATACCTTGAGGGATCCCAGGGAAACTGATTTCATCTCACTCTTCTGCTTGCCAATGCCTTCAACACAGGCACATAAGGATGACAGCACTCCCAGGTTGGCTAGTGAGGGCACGTCCACAGTATAGCAATGTGTGATTGAGAGAGAGCAATCATATTACTGGGTAATTATGACAGTGAAATTACATGTACACTGTACTGTAAGGGATGTTTTCCCACCTAGGCTTAAATGCTGTTCTGTCCAGTAGTTACTATCTGTCAACATGAATTGTGGTCACCTAGAGCAGATGTGTGTCTGTTCCCTTTTCTCTGAATAAAAGCCTTGACAGAAAAATGTCTTGTATCCCATATGCTGCCATCCAATATGCTATATAAGTGATGCACTTGATACAGTGATTTATTTGAAGAAAGCTTTTCCATTGCACCGTGTCATACTTTATTTGGTCCTTTTGCTCATATGTGCCATGGTTTACTCATTTGTTTCCTCTAACAGATAGTTCACTGTGAATACTACAAATATGATTTTTTGTCTACTTACAAACTATAGAAGAAATAAGCTTAGATGGTGAAGATTTTGTAGGCACTACATTATTGGCGTGTAGTAAGGCACCAGTAGTACACACAGTGTTTATTGCTGGTGTAGATAAGCCAGTGCAAAGATCTTCTCTTATCTGCCCAGTCTTGTGTCGGTGCACACTGCGTGGCTTTTGGTGAAATAATACAGTTTACTATTTGATGTGTTTGTGTCGTGTCTGTCAATGTATACTCAACAAAAGACAAATGAGAGCAAATCAGCCTTTTCTTCATTGACTTACTTGTTTGCCCAGGGTCTTAGTGTCTTAGCCAATGACCCTAATGTATTCATGTATCTGTAATATTGTAACTTGTTATGTTAAACTTCTGCTTTATGTACTAATGCAATTTTTTCAGATATGGGTCAACAACAATACTCATAAATCTTTTCCATGCTAAAAAATGTACACTAGTATCCTGAAAATTGCTGGTTTATCAGTGCTAGAAGACGAGCCAAACATCCATTTATTGCACAAAAGAAGCATGAGACGGTTTATGTGAATGTGCTTTGCTTACTGATGGTGACTGATATAAGGTTCTGCTGGTACACAAGAAACACTCATGTGAGAGCTTGCAATGTATATTTAGGGGCCGATTCATGAAGCTCGAGTGAAGGATTCGAATTAAAAAAACTTCGAATTTCAAAGTGTTTTTTGGGCTACTTCGACCATCGAATGGGCTACTTCGACCTTTGACTACGACTACGAATCGAACAATTCGAACTAAAAATCGTTCGACTATTCGACCATTCGATAGTCGAAGTATTGCCTCTTTAAAAAAAACTTCGACCCCCTACTTCGGTAGCTAAAAGCTACCGAAGTCAATGTTAGCCTATGGGGAAGGTCCCCATAGGCTTGCCTAAGTTTTTTTGATCGAAGGATATTCCTTCGATCGTTGGATTAAAATCCTTCGATTCGAAGGATTTAATCGTTCGATCGAAGGAATAATCCTTCGATCGTTCGATCGTAGGATTTGCGCTAAATCCTTCGACTTCGATATTCGAAGTCGAAGGATTTTAGTTCCTAGTCGAATATCGAGGGTTAATTAACCCTCGATATTCGACCCTTCATACATCTGCCCCTTAATATTCGTTTCATGTGAATTAAATACACATCTAAGTAATTTAATCTACAGCAGCTCTCTTGCTAGGTGTCTCACCACTGTGTTCAGCAAGAGGATGTAATGCTGGGGCACGGAAAAGTAGGGGTGGGGTGGCACAGAGGCACGTGGTATTTTATTCTCTTGAATAAGAAAGAGGATTGCTGATATGTAAGACAACATTTAGAGAAAGATTTGGAAAAGTAAATTATGCAGGTAAAGTTGTTGTCATACAGGCTTTGAATATTTTCATCAAGTCATTATTTGAAGTAGTAGTACTTATAAAGATTACACCCTGTTTATAGGACAGGTACAGATTTCTTTGTAAAAAACTACAAGGAAGCACAAAATAAATATATACAGGTATGGGATCCGTTTTCCAGAAATTATTTGTTTTTTATTTTATTTCGTTTATCCAAATTTATAAAAGACTTCCTTTTTCGCTGTCCAGGTATGGAATAACGGATCTTTCCATAATTTGGAACTTCATACCTAAAGTCTGCTAGAAAATCAAGTAAACATTAAACGGGTTGTTCAACTTTAAATTAACTTTAAGTATGATGTACAGAGGGATATTCTGAGACAACTTGCAATTGGTTTTCTTTTTTTCTTTTTTATTATTTGTGGTTTTTGAATTATTTATCTTTTATTCAGCAGCTCTCCAGTTTGCAATTTCAGCCATCTGGTTGCTAGGGTTCAAATTACCCTAGAAACTGTTCACTGATTTGAATAAGAGACTGGGATATGAATAGGAGAGGCCTGCATAGAAAGATTAGTAATAAAAAGTAGCAATAACAATGAATTTGTAGCCTTGCAGAGCATTTGTTTTTTAGAGTCAGTGACCCCCCATTTGAAAGCTGGAATGAGTCAGAAGAAGAAGGCAAATCATTCAAAAACTATTAAATAAATAAATAAATAATGAGGATCAATTGAAAAGTTGAATAAGCCATTCTATAACATTCTAAAAGTTAACTTAGAAGTGAACCACCCCTTTAAATAAAGCCAATAGGCTGGTTTTGCTTCCAATAAGGATTAATTATCTTAGTTTGGATCAAGTACAAGGTACTGTTTTATTATTACAGAGAAAAAGGAAATTTGGATTATTTGAATAAAATAGAGTCTAAGGGAGATGGCCTTTCTGTAATTCGGAGCTTTCTAGATAATGGGTTTCCGGATAATGCATCCTAAACAGTACCATGTATGTAATCCACTAAGATATTATTAATCCTTATTGGAAGCAAAACCAGCCTTTTAAGTTTATTTAATGTTGACATCATTTTCTTAAGGTATGGAGATCCAAATTACAGGAAGATCTGTTATCTGGAAAACCCCAGATCCCAATCATTCTGTATTATAGATCCCAAACCTCTATAGTGAAGTAGATTGTATTAAGGATGTGCTAATCTCACCTTAGTGAAAAGGTACCCACACTTTCAATATGTGATACATAGGAATGAAAGGACCAAACATTTTGTTGCAAATTGGTATAAGGGTATGGAATCGGTTATCTAGAAAGTTCTGAATTACGGAAAAACTGTCTCCCATAGACTTCACTTTATCCAAATAATCCAAATAATTTTTAATTATTTCCTTTTTCTCTGTAATAATGAAACAGTATCTTGTACTTGATTCACACTAAGATATAATTAATCCTAATTGGCGGCAAAACCAGTCTATTGGGTTTATTTAAAGGGATACTGTCATGGGAAAAAACATTTTTTTCAAAATAAATCATTTAATAGTGCTGCTCCAGCAGAATTGCACTGAAATCCATTTCTCAAAAGAGCAAACAATTTTTTTTATATTCAATTTTTAAATCTGACATTGGGCTAGACATTTTGTCAATCTCCCAGCTGCCCCTGGTCATGTGACTTGTGCCTGCACTTTAGGAGAGAAATGCTTTCTGGCAGGCTGCTGTTTTTCCTTCTCAATGTAACTGAATGGGTCTCAGTGTGACATGGGTTTTTACTATTGAGTGTTGTTATCAGATCTACCAGGCAGCTATTATCTTGTGTTAGGGAGCTGTTATCTGGTTACCTTCCCATTGTTCTTTTATTTGGCTGCTGGGGGGGGAAATGGAGGGGGGTGATATCACTACAACTTGCAGTACAGCAGTAAAGAGTGACTGAAGTTTATCAGAGCACAAGTCACAGGACTTGGGGGAGCTGGGAAATTGACAATATGTCTAGCCCCATGTCAGATTTCAAAATTGAATATAAAAAAAATCTGTTTGCTCTTTTGAGAAATGGATTTCAGTGCAGAATTCTGTTGGAGCAGCACTATTAACTGATTCATTTTGAAAAAAATGTTTTTTCCCATGACAGTATCCCTTTAATGTTTAACTGATTTTCTAGTAGACATAAGGTCTGAAGATCCAAATTATGGAAAGAACCGTTATCCAGAAAATCGCAGGTGCAGAGCATTCTGGATAACAGGTACTTTTCTCCTCAGTAGTATATCCGACCTAGGGGTAAATTTATCAAAGAGTGAAGTTCCGCCACTAGAGTGAAATTCCGCAGCTCTCCATTCATTTTTATGGGATTTTGAAAGGCGTATTTATCAATGGGTGAAAGTAAAATTTCACCCTTTGATAAATACGCCTTTAAAAAACCCATGGAAATTAATGGGAAGTGGCGGAATTTCACTCTAGTGGCGGAACTTCACTATTAACTTCACTCTTTGATAAATATACCCCTTAGTGAGGGGGATAGTGAGTCTAACTATTCACCAGAAATACCTTTATAGGATATCATTGGATCTCATGAAGATGTAATCCAGCCTTCTTGAGAAACTTCAACGCAGCAGTATAAATATAAAAATATATCACAATAGGGCAAATATCTTTTAATGATAAAATTCCCTTTATAAAATAAAAAGTACATACTGATATTAGAAGTCAAAACAGTGCATTTATCAAATTAGAATAATCTTTAGGAAACTGTATAATCTGAGTACATATGAGTGGCATATTCTGTAAATGGATTGTGTCCTTGTATGTTTTATTGAAAATTACAAAAACAGTTATTCTGGTGCTCATAGATAAATCAAATGTCTTCTTTCACTGAACACGATAGTAGCTCTAGTCTGTATGAAGCTCACTCACTATAAAATACACTGGGCCTCAATTACTAGGAGTTGCACTGCACTAAAAACTTGCATTGAAGTGTAACTTTGCATCTGACCCAGTATTAATTAAGGAAAAAAAGTTCATACTTTTGTCTTGGCTTTCAGTTTTCTCTTCTGCATGCTGCAAAAATCTAGTGCCTAGTGAAATATGTGAACAAAACTAGAGAAAAGCCATCACTAATTGCATATGAGGAGTTGTACAAGATTAACACTAACATTAATATGTATTTATAAAGCACCAATATAGTATTGCACAGTGTACTGTACATGGAACTGTAGAACAACTGTAGTTGTGCCATGAACTGAGTAGTAGATGACCTAGACATAAGTCAAGGCAATTGATTGAAATAAAGGAAGATTAATGAACTCTTTGGACACAGTAGTTGTATCAATATCATTTTAGTTCTGCATTCTGCTTGTGTAATTAGATGTGAATGATCTTCAACATTTCTTTTATAATTTGCATGAGATGGAACGTTACACATACTGAAAGTATATTTTGTTTTTTACAAATAAGCTGTTCTCTCAGATCTGTCCTATTTTGCATTTTGCAAAGATGAGTGTTTTTGTGCACAGCTCTGTGTCTAGGAGCAGTAACTGATGGTGCCACCAACCTTATTATCTTTTGTATCATCTTTTATTCTGTGTCTTGATGAATTGATGCATACGTGTGCTCCAGGCTTTTCTTTAGATATCCTTGTCTCCAAGTCCACAGACGTAACCACACAGAGATCTTAGCTTTGCAGGACTTCCTCTATACCCTTCCTTATCCCTTTCCTATTGCTATAAAGCCTCATACTTCTAACTACTTCCAACTGAAACAACTGGGCAGTGCTTTTTCTTCTTTTTAGTAGAAAATGCAGTGGAATCGTTTTCTATCATGGAGTTTAGAAATTGTGGTATGTAAAATTCCTAGTGGCCTGGTGGTCCCATAACCTCAGCACTTGTTGTCTAATCCAGCATGTAATTTACATAAATCCAACACTGCAGAAACTGCAATAAAAAACAGTTTTCAGTATTTACACCACTGATGTCCAGTCTACAGCCATCAACTGGTGTTAACCTCCAACACTTGGAGAAGGCGCACACTCAGTTTCAATTCAAGGTGCTGATCCAACGGGAGGCTGCCTCACAACGTCTCCAATGTGTATATAATCAAAAAAAGGTATTTACAAAGAAGAATATACAAAATCACAATCATTTTGCCCTATGCATTTCGACCGTGAACCGGTCTTCATCAGGAGCACAGAAATGAAAAATAGGTAAGCCTGTTTTGGGTTTTTTTCCAACATTTTTATTGAATTTTCCAAAAAACAAGCAAGATTTACTTATCACAGCACAAGTTGAATGTGATTAAGCTATTTAACTGCATGCATACATCATGCGGGTTACAACACAAAGGCATAATAAAAGATAATGCTTTTTCTCAACAATGTAATAAACCAATGGAATTGCCAACAACTTACCAAGTGGGAGACCAAGTGAAATCATTGTTTAGTTTCTCCACTGTAATGTGCCACTCCTGTTTTTTTGCAGCTTCGACATCGTGTTTGTTTAAATTGAAGATTCTAGTTCACGCTAATGCCCTCTAGGTGTTGCTTCAGTTTAACAAGTCAGAGATTTCAAAATTAGCATAAAAATATATATTTTTTTAATAAGAGAATTTTGCTGTGTTGATGTCAGCTATATTTCCAGTTCCTGTGCCAGTGCACGTGTAGTTCAGTATTATAATTTCTTTTTGGTGAACTGTTTACTTTGATAAATGTACCCTATCCCTCATATGTAATATGTCCGGGTGCATTACCACATAGCCACCAATAACGTTTGGTGACTCTAAAAAGATTGACCTGTAGCAAACTTGTGCCTTTTATTACATAATTACTTAAATACTGTAGCCTTTACAGGATTGGGATCCGTTATCCAAAAAGCTCTGACTTACAGAAAAGCCATCTCCCATAGACTTTATTTTATTCAAATAATCCACATTTTTAAAAAGTATTTTCTCTGTAGCTTGTACTTGATCCAAACTAAGATAGAATTAATCCTTACTGAAAAGCAAACCAGCCTATTGTTTTTTTTTTATGTTTTGGTAGCCGAGGATGAGTAGATTATAACAGTCCTTTATTAGCAGGTTCATGCAGTCATTACACAACAGTAAGCAACTCTTAACAGCACAAGCTGTATAGAACGTATGCACAGTATAAGTCTTGAGCACAGTGACATCTACAGGCCATCTGTATAAACACCACAGTTTTATTTAACATTTGCATGGTTTTCAATAGACTTAAGATATAAAGATTCAAATTACGGATTAAGATCCGTTATCCAGAAAACCCCAGGTCCTAAGCATTCTGGATAACAGGCCACATCCCTGTATATAACACTATCCAGACATTTTCACTATGCTGATTTTGTTACAATTTGAAGCATCTGTTGATATATTTATTAGTAGCAGCTTCAACTATAACTATAACTAAATAACTATAAATATTTAACATGTTTTGCTGCCATTTATATAATGCAGCTGAGACATGTATTAATCAATGTTTGTAATTGTAATATTGTAATAGTTTAGTAAGTATGGGACCTGGCAAACTGAGCTGCCCCCAAGCACTGGAGTGAGGGGGACAGAAATTATTTTTAAACTTACTGTACATTTTAGAAATACAGTGAAAAATTAAGATAAAAGTATTTTAAATCATTTGTTATTTGTGGTATACTATTGAAATGTATGTGAAGTTGAGCTGCCACTTTAATAAACAGGAGAGCTGCTAAAAATGGCATACTGAATATTTTTTAAAATAAAAGCAGCTTGTTTATTAGTTATATTCTATTACAAGCACATGCCTGGCAACTACAGTATCTCATTGTTTCCTGGACACCAGCAGATATCCAGATGCAAAGGACACTGGGCTTAACAAAGGTATATAGAATAATGGTCTTCTAGAAGCACAAAAGTGGAGAAAGGACCCAAAAGCAAACCCAAAAAAATACAAAACAACAGTGTTTGAAACATTTTTTATACACCTGTAATAGGCTAAATAGAGCAGAAAGGCACAGCCAATGATATTTTTTCCATTTTTGTTTATTCAGCAACTGTAGAGATTGCTTGATATTTATTCAATTAATGGTTGTGTTCCTTTCATTGCAAATTGATTTTCATTTGGGGGAAACCCCCTAGGAGCATAGAAATTGGGTTAGATCTGATTTCCATGCAACAATTACCCATCTAGTACAAGATTGGAAGTACAATTCTCTTAGGGTAGGGGTGCAAATGATCAAACTAAATGGACCGATAGTCTCAGTCCAGCTGATGTGTGAATGAGGTTTTAGCTATAACTGGATCAGATATCTACACTGGTGACGTCCTATAATGTCAGGCTTTGGCATTATATCATCTTGAAATAACAAGGAATTTGAATAGTAACTTGTTTTATTTTAAAAAAAATCCTCTATAGGATAGGGCTAATAAAAGTTGTCTGATTCTACATCTGGGGCTATTACAAATCTAGGGTTGAACTGGTTAATTTAGAAATTAATTCCCATCTGTGATGCTGTAATTGTGAAAATATAAACAGTTTTTGCATTGGTATAGTCATGAGTTTGCAACTGATCTTATCATGCTTCCTGCTATTAAATTGATGCAAGTCGGTGTCTTGCACCATCGCACTGCACTGTCTGAGTATCAGATAAAAGTTTGCTGTCATGTTGAGATTAGAACTATATATTACATGAACCTTGAATGTTTGAAAAGCTTTGCCTCTCTTCAAGCTTATACAGTATATGTGTTGGCTTAAAGGGATATGGTATACAGCCTCAGATTGGAAATCTGAAATCTCCAGGTATTAATAAATGTATTAATAAATGATCCCCTGTGTGTATACTGCAGCCAGATACAGTATATCGAGGTGTTTTTTACATTCTTAATTTTAATAATATTTTATCTGTATGAGTGCCACATGTATGAGTGCCACACTCTGCTCTGACTGGGTTGAATATGTTGGGATTATATACAGCAGGCTTTATGGGAGTGGCGTACACAACATCACTTCTGATAGACTGGTCAACTCACAGCTAACTGGATGCTACTATGATCAGGTACTCATTACCCATTAATGCATTAGACATTATATTATGTGTTCAGAATAATAGAAATCCACCATCACTAACCTGATCACTGTTTTTGGTAAAAAATTATATTTCTACATGGCAAATAATTAGCTAGTAGTAGAGTAATAGAAAAACCAAAATAACAGCAGTGTTGAAAATAATATCTTGTTAAATAATAGCAGTGGGGAGTTCAATTAGTGAGGTCATTCATTTGGTGAAAAAACAGTTGTCATTATGACCCTTATTTAAGGAAGGAAGGAGCAAATGTTCTGTATGCTGGTTATAGTATTTTGATTAAAAAGTTGTATGGTGAGGGGAAAACATATAAAGAAGTGCAGAAAATAATAGGCTGTTTAGCTAAAATTATCTCAAATGTTTTAAAATGGCAACTATAATCTGAAAGACGTTGAAGAAAATGGAAACCAAGCATTTGAATGGATAGAAGAATACCCAAAATGCCAAGACCACAAAGATGAAAGAAGGTCTAAAGTTATCTGTTAGTACTGTTACAATTAGAAGATGCCTATATGAAACCAAGCTATCGGCAAGAAGCCCCCGCAAAGTCCCATTGTAGAAAAAAAGAAGTGCTGAAGGGGTTACAATTTGCCAAGGAACACACTGACTGGCCTAAAGAGAAGTGGCACAATATTTTGTGGACTTATGAAAGCAAGATTGTTCTTTTTGGGTCTATGGGCCGCAGATAGTTTGTCAGATGACCCCCAAACACTGAATTCAAGTCACAGTACAGTGTGAAGACAGTGAATCATGGTGGCACAAGCATCATGATATGCCTAATATTCCTTTTTCTTCACTTTCTGTAAAGGAAATACATTTTTCTTCACATTTTGAGTTGGAATAGAATGTGCAGTGTTCCCAATGCATTTGCGTCTATGGAAATAAAAGCTATTATGAGGATTTTGAGCTTTATTCTCTTTTTTAAACACACTGCTATTATTTTGAGCACAACTGTATATCCAAAATTACCTGGAAGTCCCATCTTAAATTGTGTAATCTCAGTTAGAACACAAGTTTCAAATGCTGTTTGCTATGCAGAAAGCATGGCACAGTGACTGGTAGATGTAGCGACTGCAATAGGGTTGCACTCAAAGTTTGGGATTCTGGAGGCCATGGGGTAGCCTGAGTGAAAGAATATTACTGGGCCTACTTGGGGCCCTGACCTTAACCCAAATGTCCAATGCTCATACAGCTGAATGGAGAGAAAAACTGCCAGCAATGTTACATTATCTAGTGAAATGTCTTCACAGAAGCAAAGGCAGGACCAACTTCATATTAATATCCATGGTTTAAATTCAGATGTTGGACAGGCAGGTTTCCAGATAATTTACCATCTCTGTTTTTTGCGGTCACATTTATTCTTTTTAGACAGTTTTTTTGGCTCAGTGCCTGAATGACCATCTTGCACCACATGTGTCTAGAGTTCAATTCCATCTTAAGAACTATCTGTGCAAGATATCTGTGGATATCTCAAGACAGATTTCAGATTAATATTTTCCCTCTAAAATTTTATCACCTTGTTTATCAAGCTACAAACCACAAAATAATGCAGCGATGTGAACTATTAACCCATATTTTTATCGCCTCTATTTGGCAGTAAGCATCCCCTCTTCCTACTTGGATTCTCTATTATGACTTTGCCTCTCCAAAACCAGGGAATAGCCCATATACAATGTATTACCCTGGGGTGTAGGATACTTGATGCATCTTCACTGTTACCCAGAAAAATAGATGGAGGTCTGCACCAAAACAAGTTACAAAATAAATGAGAGGGCTAGTTGATCTAAAACGTATTGACTCAGGATTTTACTTGCGTTTAAAATTAACTATTATTAAGGGTCAGAAAATCCGATTTTGCAAAAATTTTTATAAACAACTAAAACTAAATCTATTTAACAAACAAAAGAGAGAGCATTGTTGGGAAATGGAGGAAGTTATACTAACAGCAAACGTTGGCCAAGTTTTCAACACATCATGTTCATTTAGAAGGGTGTTACTTTAGCAAAGGAACTCTGGTAGATGTAACACACTGTATCATGCATCACTTCTGCTGCGCCTGCATCACTCTCAGAAAGGCTTCAGAATCACAACTTTACAGAAAACATTTGCCTAAGAAGAGAATATAGGCGTGCCAGGATTTATACTTCTCATGTAGTGCTGCTTAACATCCCTATGTGGTTTAGCACTCTAGTCAAAAGTAACAGGCTTTTGAAGAGGCTTGTATGTGGTAAAAAGTTGTGAGTGGTTGACTGAATATGCAGGCCGCTACATAAGAATTTCTAGGTGTTTGCTTCGTTGACATGTGTTTGATCAGAGCAGCTGCAGTGTAGACTTCTTGTTATACACAGAATAGGTTCAACCAAAATCCTGCAAATCACTTATAGTATTCTAGCCTTTGTTTTCTTAAAGGGGTACTTCAGCTAACCAACAACTTTTGATGTATGCATAGATCTGCACTTGGACTTTATTTTTTTGTTTTTGTTTTTTAAATGACTTAACTGCTTGTTTTGAAGCTCTCATGCTTGGGAATAAAATGTTTGTCTGTGTTCCTTTTCCCTAGCACCTAGGCATTGATTTGTGACTAAAGCTGGCCATATACAGGACCACAAAAGCTGCCAACAGACCAAGTTGGCAGCTTATTCGCCCATGCGTGGGGCCCTCCGACGGGCTTCCCCTATCGATATCTGCCCGAAAGTCGGCCAGATGTCGATCAGGCAGGGTTAAAAATCCTTTTGAATAGTGGGTGCATCTGTTCCTTGATGCGATCCTGTGATCTGACCACCCGTTTTGCCTGCATTATGATCCGATCGTTGGACCCTAGGGCCCCCGATCAGATCAGCTCGATATCCATCAGCTCAATGTGGGAATATAATCGCCAAATGAGTGGATCTCTACGTGTATGACCTTAAGTGGAAGCTGAAGAGGAGCAGGCCTCAAATGAAGACTAAGCAATAGAAAACAAGACTACCTATGAGACTGGAGCAATAACTGTGTTTTAGTGACCCACAGAAACCAGGTAGCATTTTAATATGGATCTAAGCAAAAGAATACATGTCATTTCTTAACCTGGAGTTTTTAGAGCGGTGGAGGAATTTGACCATTGCTCTAGACTACACAATAATTAGAGTAAAAGAGTCATAGTTCCAACAGAACCAGAGAATCTACTGGAAAGCACTGTGAATATTTTTTATGTATAAATGTGATTAAACAAAAGCGCAGAATCTGCCCTTACAAATTGGAGACAGTCATTCTTTGAACTCAACTTTTAGTTACTATGTTTAGAAAAGAACAGTGTTTTTATCTAATGGTACATTATAAACTTATCAAAGCCATTTAAGTGGTGTATGTTTTATATAAAAGCTGAGCAGGATCAAAACAATCTTAATGCTGTCTAAATCAGTGGCCAGGTTTGGGTTTTTAATTACAGAATCAACCAGGATGCAAAGGAATGTGAAATGGAGAGAACCCTTGCACGTCTATTATATCGCAGAGTAACATTTCCAAAGTTCGGGTTTTGCAAGTTTTTGAGGCACTCAGCACACTCACCGACTCCTAATCATAGTAGCTGCAAGGTTAATATAAAGGTATACTAATGGGGTTCCATGTATATGGTGGATATGTAAAACATAAGGTGGTCTATGAAGACCTTTCAGACTGCATTCAAGCTCAGCGCTGTAATTTATTTGTCGATTTGTTTGACTGTACATTATGATTACTAATGCTATTGGCTGCTAAATGTATCTGTTCAAAAGAATGTTGACCAAGTACAGATATCTTTAATATGCCAGGTAGGAAAGACAGTAGATGTGCAGCCATAATGTAAGATTGTAAAAAATTGATGGCATGCAATAGTTTTTGGGGCTTTGTAAGGTTAGTATTAAAGCACTGTAAAGGTTTATTTTTCACAAAAATGCCATTGTACAAAGGTCCCCTAGCTGAGGAATAAATATAGTTCATATTATTAATACTACTAACACATAAAGGCAGATTTATCAATGTTTGAATTCAAATTTTTACCTCTGTTTTTCACAGCAAAAATTGCAAATTCTATGTTTTTGGAAACTTGAATATCCAACATTTATTTAAAATAATAAAACTCAAATCTGCCATCTAAAAGCTGGAGGATTCACATAGAAACAGAGTTATATTTTCGATATTCAAGCTATTTTTTAATTTGTTCAAGATATACAAAATTTGCCAGATTTATTGAAAATAAAGAATAGAATGTTTTTTTGACATTTTACGTTTTCATGTTAAGATGCTGAATAAATGAATGAACATGTTTTTTCCAATTCAATAAAAATGCAAAGATCTGAATGTTGATAAATTTGGCTGTAAGGGGCAAATTTTCATATTTCTATTTAAGAGAATGTGATCACAAAAAAAATGCACCAAAACCTGTGAATTTGTTTTAAGAAGTAGTGTTTTTTTTTTTTTATTCTCACGCATTAGGATATTTAAATGGGTTCTGCTATGGTTTTTATGGTCACGTTTTTATTTCTAAATTACACTGCAGATAATTCACTCTACAATTTCATTCCTGACCGAAAAATTTATTTTTTTTAGTTGTAATATTGGTGTGTGTGTGTAGGCAGTCATCTCAGGTCATTTTGCCTGGACGTGTGCTTTCAGAAAGAGCCAGTACTTCATGATGAAACTGCTATCAGAAAGGCTATTGTTTCTCCTACTCGATAAAAACTGAAAGAGTCACAGTGGGATTTGGATGTTTATCAGAGCACACATGATACATGACTGTGTTAAAAAATCTGTTTGCTCTTTTTAAAAATGGATTTCAGTGCAGAATTCTGCTGGAGCATCACTATTAACTGATGCATTTTGGGGGAAAAAAACATGTTTTCCAGTGACGGTATCTCTCAGATAGAATATTCCTAGTCGTGCTTTGTTGCAGAAGAATAAAAATGAAAATTTAATTGTTCCAGTCATTTCCAGTAAGGCTAATCTTGACTGTTATAATAAACTGGGGAAAATAAAATAAAGTTGTGTGAGAACTTCAACCTCATTTCCATTGACTTCTTACTGAAACTCTGCAGCTTTTACTTACCAAGTTTATTTTAGCTTTATCTTGGCTTTTTTTGTTTTTTAAGATGATTCTCGAGTATATTGTGTTTTGAGTATTTTCTCTGCAAAAACTGTGAAATTTGCCAAAGTGACAGATTTATTAGTGTGAGATTCATTCCTATGGGATTTTTAGAACTGTATATCAAGTAGTGAACTCTAACTTTCAGCCATTGATAAATACACTTCTAAAAATCCCAGAGAAATCAAAAGAAAGAAGATGATCTTTGATAAATCTTGCCCCTATGAGTGATTAGCTCTTTTTGTTTTTCCACAGAAAACTACTTACAAACAGGGGAATGTAATAAAAGTCGCAAAGAGAAAAACAATTCGCACCAATAAGACTAAATATCCACATCTCGCAATGTAATATTGTTCCTTAAACTGTTATTGCATTGCGAATTTTAATTGCGCATTGCGAATTTTAATTGCGCATTGCGAATTTTAATTGCGCATTGCGAATTTTAATTGCGCATTGCGAATTTTAATTGCGCATTGCGAATTTTAATTGCGCATTGCGAATTTTAATTGCGCACTTATAAGAAGTGCTTGAAGGTGTCGTAATCTTTTGCAGCAAACATAATGACTTTTTCAGTAAGAAGTTTTATTACATTGACTGCGCATTGGCGCAAACTATAAAATTCGCAAACGGTCTTTCACTGTCGGAAGTGGTCGCTAAACAGTTACCGTTAGCGATTTTTATTACATTCCCCCGTATATTGTGAAAGATGTTAAAATGTTTAGAGCCAGCAGAGGAAAATTTGGAGTAACTTAGTTACCCCTTTAAAGGAACAGTAACACCAAAAACTGAAAGTGTTTTATAGGAAAGACAATATAGTGTACAGTTAGTGCCACACTGGGGCCGAGATCAGCCTGCTGAAATACAGAGGCTAATTTCAGCCCCCTACAAGTGATGTAGTCTCAAAATGGCTCTGGCGTGAACATAGTCTTTGCACAAAAATGTAAAGTTTCTTCACCAAAATCAGAAGGTTGTATTTGTGTCAGAGCTAACACAATGGTTTCGGATGCAAAAATAAGAGGAGACACAGGGACTGAAATCAGTCTGCATATTTCAGAAGGCTGATCTCAGGCCCTTGGTGGCACTAGCCTTAAGGGGGTCATAAACGCACCAATAATAATAATATTTTGTGTGTCTATGGTGGGAGACGATCCACCAATATCAGCATAAGACTTGGATATCAGTCGACTCGTCAATTGGGCTGGCAGGAAAATTTTGATTGGGTGCCTTTATGAACATCGCCCAGTGTTAGTGCTGAATTGTCAGATACAGGTAGAATTCTGTTGTTTCTACCTGTATATCTGAATAATTCAGTTAGGGGCAGATTTATAAAGGCTCTTACAGACGAGCGGTTGAAGCTGCGCTCCCCTGCGTTCCGTTTTTCTGCATTCAGCCGCAGTGGAGCGCAGGAATAGACGCATTAAGCTTTTTTCAATGGGGCTGTACTCACACAGGCGCGTGTAGGCACCGAACGTGGGTTGAGATGCAACATGCTGCATTTTTCCTGCATTCGGCACCTAAACGGAACGCAGGGGAGCGCAGCTTCAACCGCTCCTTAGTATGAGCCCTTGGGGTTCCAATTTTAAATTCAAATTTGAATTTTTGAGTTGGATTTGTGGTCAAAACTCACAAATTTGAGTTGGGAATAAACCAAACTCGAGTTCAAATTAGAGATTTAACATACCTTGACCCTGGGAACAACTCTAATTCGCCACCTAAAACCTGCCGAGTTCATGTAAAAGTCAATGGCAGAAGTCCAGTGACCCATTTGAAGATGTTAATAGCCTTCCTGACATTCAAGTTTTTTTCAGAGAAATAATTTGATTCAAGTTTAATCAAATTAGATTCAAGTTTTCGAGTCGGTAATATTCGTTCGAGTTTTCTTAAATAAAATACTATTCAAGTTTTGAGGTAAAAACCTTTGATAAATCAGCCTCTTAGTATTAAAAATGAACAATGTTTGGTTGCAGGGGAGATCGTAATTGTAACGTCTATTGCCACCTTTAGGCTGTAGAAGAAAGAAGAATTGATTAAAGACAAAACGAGGCATCATCAGAGCTGCACTAAAATATTTATGTTGATACGTTATATCTATGATTAGATTCCCTAAGCATTTAGACAATTAGCCCAGTATATCTATATACACAACAGAACTAGTTGGATAGCAAGAGCATAAAGAATTCTAATGCCTCTATACTGTATATTCCTATAGAGCCACTGTGGTTTTTATAGCCCCCCTTAATGGGTTAACTGATTACATTTACTTTTAATCTTTACTCTACAAGGCTCCACCAAAAACAAAGATTTGTTTAAACCTCTAACAGCAAAATGTTTTTCTTGAGTTGTTAATGGGCAGGGGTGCCAATCATAGAAAAAGTTTACGATAAAACCTGTTTATTGACAGATCTTGATTAGAGAACTTTGCATAGGAGAGAGAGGCAGGCTGAACATATGTCTGTCATAAAAGACAAGTTACTTGCCTACCAACTGGGGAAGTGCTTACTTTGGCTTTTTGGATGAAATGCCTGGCTTAATTGTATTGACTTGATTTTATGGCACACCCAATAGAGATAAAATCTGAGACGCAATCCTGGTGTTTAGATCCGGCACACCTTTACCAGGCATCTATAGTGTCAAACTAGTTGAACTTCATTGTGCCCTTCTGCTACTAGTGGGAATGGGATCATTGCAGGTTTCTTAAGGTGCCCGTAGTTTGGAAAGCTAAACAGGAGAATAGGTAAATTGTTATTAGCATGGACAATGCCTTGCATAAAACTATGGAAAGCCTGCTGAATATATAGCCGAGAAACCGCCGCTTAAATCTGACATTGGTGATTGTACTGGAATCATTTATTTGAGGGAGCTCTAATACATCTTCTAGGAAAGTAGGCCCCTATAAGATATATTGGATCTAACTGTCAATGAGTATCTGACACCAAACTCTTGCAAAAAGACAGAATAAAGAGAAACAGATGCCGCGAGAAGTATAGTAAAGATAAACTTGATTATTTCAGAAATAGTACAGAATTTTTAATTGATGGAAAGTTTCTTATTTCAGTATGATGAAGCTTATATTCAATTTTCATTTTCGCAAAAGATTCCCCTTTAAATTAAAGCAAAATGTGAATTTTCAGGGGCACCTGGGGGCTGCCACATTATTTTATCTGCCACCATGATTGTTGCCAGTTGCTACCCGGCCTCTTCTCTTCATACTGTATGTGCTGCATCAACTTGTGGTGATGTCAGCACGTGTATATGATGCTGGCCCATGTTTTAAAAGTTTCTGCTTCTTTTTGTCTATGCCTTTTTCTGGTTGTTAGACTTTTCCCTTTAAATGTGTCTAATGCTCAAGCTCATTGTTTTGCTGATACTCTTTAATTTGCCTGTAATCGGACTTCAATACTTGCTGCCTGACATATACCTCTAGCTTATTCCTGACTACAATTTTCCCAAAAGGTTGTTGGTGAAACTAGTACTGGCAACTAGTACTGGCAGGGGTTCCCTTGATAAACAAAAGAGTAAAGGTGGCCATACACAGGCCAATAAAAGCTCAGACAGGTTTAAAAATAATTTCAGTGATGCGGTCCTTGCTCCAACCACCTGTATTCCCATTGCCCTGATCCAGTTGTTGGGCCCTAAAGCCCAAAGTTTGGATCAGCCAGATATCGCCCACCTCAAGATGACCTCTCCACAGGGGCGTAACTACTGGGGGAGCAGGGGGTGCAAATGGGCCAGGGCCCGCACCCCACGCAGGGCCCCCCCCCAGAAGATCGTGCGCGCTGGAGTCGGCTGCAGCGGCACAGAAAAATAGCGCACACGAGGGTGGGGGCGGGCCTGTCTGCACGGCTCGCACCAGGGCCCGCCCCCACCAAGTTACGTTACTGCCTCTCAAAATAAGCAGATCTTCAACAGTATAGCCAGGTTACGGCCTATTTGTAACCTAGGGTTCATAATAAACAGGCTGTTACATATATGTTGGGAAATCCTGCTCCTCCCTTCTATAGCGGAGATTCAAAATGAGGGTAAGGGTTCATTTAAAATTCCCAAAAAACTTGTGCATTCTTAAGTTGTGTTGAGAAAGGTTCTTGTAGCAATGCATGCACTTACACCTTGCACTCACCAGTTCCATCTGCATGGATGAATTGCACACAATGTACACAGTACAGGAAGCCTTGCTTTCAAATTAATTTTCCTTATGAAATCATCACATTTTCAAAATGTATTTTAAAGGACATGTAAACCCCCCACACACAAACAAACCAAAAATTAATCAGTGAACAGCCTCTTCAAAATCTTTAGATAACTGCCACTTTGGTTGTTAGAAGGTTAACAGTAAAGCTGTAGCATCCCCTTAATCACTTAGAACTCCTTCTCCTCCTCTAACCCACTTGGCCCCCTCCCTCAGGAATTTGCTTTGGCTGTTGAATTATGAGCATGCTCAGTTCTTCTCAGCTTAGATCACTAAACACACCCTCTAACACCTACTACTCCCGCCACATACAAAAAATAAAAACCACTCAACAAATAAAGACAGAAATGAATTGCAACACAATATTTTAATTTCAGTACGTTTTACATATTCTTCGAAGAACTAAATATCTGTAATTTTGTTTCACTTCAATAAGCAATGAAGGATGACTGCCTAAGATACTTTTGAGATGGTGTAGGCATATTAGTTTACAAGCTGACGGTTATCCAGTTGTCTCACACAGAAAAGTGCCATCTATCTTTGATAACTAGTGTTCATTTTCTGCAAATGGTAATGTACAACTGCTTCGTGCAATCAGGCCTGGGCTGCCGATCTGTAGATTCTGACTAATGCCAGGGGGGCTGCTGTAAGATTCCATAGGGAATCACTAATTATTGGGCCTGTGGGGGCTGTATATGGCTTTGTGTGCTTGAAATGTCAGGGTCAATTCTCAGTCCAGACTTGCATGGAATATGAAAACTGAAAGAAAGAATGATGTATGAATGCAACAATATAGAGATTGAATTCTCACTGTGTGCAATAACCCTTATTCTTGATTTCAGCTTAAAGGACAACAAATGTAATTGAATCCTTACCATATATCCCCTAGCTAGCTATACTGTTATGTTCTATATTTAGTTGATACGCTCTTCTGAACATTTCTGGTGTTTTGCAACTGAATGAGGCATTTAATATATACTTTATAGAGCAGAATGTTACTGAAGGAGTTAAAGTCTCCTCTTCATGTGCCTAGCACTTCCTAATTGTCGCCATCATTTCTTCATCAAATATTTACTTTGGGCGCCAACTGACTGAAACTATTTGGTTTGTACCAGATGTGTCGCGTGTCCTTTGTGACAACATTAGCTAATGGAGTGATTTGAAGGAAGAAGTTCACTTTCTATGGGTTTTAAACTTTTGTTCTGCTGCCTCATTAAACAGAACCAACGTCACTTCTGATTCAAGACCAAATGAAAAGGTGAAAATGTCATACTTTTTATATTACTACTTCCTACGTGTAATGTAGAAACCTTAATATTTATTAATAGATGCTTCTTTATGCAACTAGGTGGAAAGAAAATGTAAAAACACTTTCTGCTAATTTTCTTTAAAAACTGCATTGCTGCAAAAAATCTGGACATCACTGAAATCAGCCCTTTCAGCATTCCTGCCAACATTGTCTAGATAAACTACAATATATTTGGGAAAATTTTCAATAACATTAGTTTCACAATTAATAGAATCTCAGTTTACGTATTTGTTTGAAGAAAAATTAAATAATTCTGTGCAAGTACTGCAAGTTACAATCTGTGACGGAAAGGTTAGGAATAGAAATGGAATTTAAAAAAAAGATTGTTGATATAAAACCATTTATATCATAGATAAAACATCAAAGAGTTTAGAAATCAATAGCAACATAAATCTGCAGTCTCTGAACTGGTGATGTGCGGGCCGACCGATACCCGCGGGACCCGTGGGTTTACCTGCGGGTTCAGGTGGACCTCGCAGTGCTCCTCGGGAGTGGCAGCATCCAAATGCCGGCATCCGACTTCCGAGTTCCGGTTTTATTGTCTTGTGTCTGATTGCCCCGCCCCTATTGTGACGGCATTGTGACATCATCAGCAGGGCGGCGCAGGTCTATAAAAGGACCCCCCTGTCGTAGCAGGGTGGGTTAGGGTCGAGTGCAGGTCAGGGAAACCCTGACTCGCACATCACTACTCTGAACCATGGGGTAATTGGGGGTGTGTTATTATAAAACTCAGTTTCCAAAAAAGACGGGACGCAGGGTAAAATGTAAGTAAAAAGAGAATGGGATATTTTACAAGTAATTTAAATACTATATGTAATTGCAAATAGTACAAAAACATACCACATGTTAAAACTGAGAAATGTTATTGTTTTCTGAAAAATATAAGCTCATTTTAAACTTGATGCCATTTGACATGTCATCAATTAGCAACTGGTTAGTAACGTGTGGGTATAAAAACTGCATCCCAGAGGCAGGGTCTCTCAAAAGTAGAGATGGATAGGGGGTTAAAGTATGAACACAGCAATTGCTGAGAAGGAGACCACAGATCTATGAAACAGCACAAAACAAATAATGGATGGTTTTTGTTTTAAAAAAGAGAATTGAAACAAGCCTTTTGACAAATGAAAAAGGGGAAGGGAATTTTCTAAATTGTATTTGTGGCTTTAAAGGGCTTCAGCGTTAACCTGCCGTATGCGTATCAGCTCTAAATTAGTAACTACAACCGCTTCTGTTACCTCAGAATTCATTAACCTCTGTTTGGCCTGGGAGCGAATTTATGGGTTTTTTTTTTTGATCTTTTAAAAGTTACTAAGAGGAAACAAAGTAAACATATTAAATGTATTAGAACCGGTGAAGTTACAGTGTAAACCTAGCTGGCAGGTGGAACACTCACTATTTAGTGCAAGGCATTGTTATAATATCTATATCATGCATCACCTGTCCACTGCACATATCTAACGTTCCTTCAAAGCTGTTCTCTCATGCACACGCACAACCTATGACACCAGCGCACAATCTAGCACTTGACAATCTTTCTCCAGAAAGCTCCCTGTATCATTATATGGGCAGTTGTTCTGCAATACACTGAATATATACATGTTGGTGTGCAGGTAAATTTAATGAACATTAAAGGGGTGGTTCAACTTTACATTAACTTTTAGGATTCTTACACACGGCAAGGGTCGGATTGGGCCCAGTGTGGGTAGTTGTTAGCTTGTTAAATGAAGCACACATGCGCACAAGTGCACATACTCGGCGGGGGGGGGCGGTGTACAAACACGCATCGGCATTCACACACTCGGCAGCACGGCAGCGCACCGGAGGGGGCCCTGTCTGACCCTGCACACGGCCGTTTTTACCTGCGCTCCCCTGCGTTGCACTTTCTTCCATTCAGCCACAGGGGAGCGCAGGAGTAGACGCACTCAATTATTTTGAAGGGGCTGTACTCCCACAGATGCATGTAAGTGGCAAACGCAGGTTGGGATGAAGCATGTTGCATTTCACCTGCGTTTGGTGCTTCCATGTGTCTTCGTGAGTACAGCCCCTTTCAAAATAATTGTTAATGCCTTTAAAGGAGAAACAACTCGTACTAGTAAAACCCCTACCCCCCTACCCTGCGTAGACCGACCTCCCTCCTCCCCCACAGCCTAACTTCCCCCCCGGGCAAATCTGAGTAGAGTTTCGGTGCAAGCGCAGTTGGAGTAAATTTCTGGTCACAATTGACTGCATATGTGCCGTAAATCGCGAAGTTTAGAAAATTTTCGTGTCTTTCGGCGCATGCGCAGTTGTTCGGGACCGGAAATTTCCTTTAAAGGAGAAGTAAACCCCTTATTAAAAAAACCTACTCCCTACCCTACATAGACCCCCCCTCCCCCCAGCCTATCTGCTACCCCAGGCAAATGCCTCTAACTTTTTACTTACCCCTCAGTGCATATTCACGGCCATCTTCTTCAGTCTTCATCAGGTCTTCTTCTGACATTTTCGTGACTTTCGGCGCATGCGCAGTTGACAAAAACCTGAAGAGTGCTCTAACTGCGCACGCGCATATACGGAACTTACTTCCCGATGAAGACAGAAGAGAAGAAGATGGCTGTCGTGAACACCGATGCCGTGAATCTGCACTGAAGGGTTAGTAGAAAGTTAGGGGCATTTGCCTGGGGTAGCAGCTAGGCTGGGAGGGAGGAGGGTCTATGTAGGGTAGGGGTAGGTTTTTTTTTTAATAAGTGGTTTACTTCTCTTTTAAGAGTGGCTTAGATGATTTTTGGGACAGACATAATATCCAAGGCTATTGTGATACTTAACTCTATAGTTAGTGTATGAGTATATATAGAGTTTATGTGAATGTATGAATGGGTCAGTGTGTGTGTGTGTGTATGGATGCTGGGTTTCATTTGAAGGGGTTGAACTTGATGGACTTTGGTCTTTTTTCAACCCAATCTAACTATGTAACTCAAAAACCACAAATAATAAAAAATGAAAACCAGTTGCAAATTGTCTCCCAATATTAATCTCTACAGCACACTAAAAGTTAAGGTGAACAACCCTATAAGCAAATTCTGGGCTTTTGTTTCCATACTTATATGGCAACACATAGTATAAAGTCGTAACTTCATTCTGTTGGTTCATCACAAACTGTAGTTTGTAAGATAAAAATAAGAACGTAACAGCTGAGCAATATTTTTTTTACTATTTCTTACTAGCTTTTCTCTTCTGCACTGTGCATTTCAGTAAAAAATATAAAAATAAATAAAAATAATTATTCAAGATGACACACGCACATACAATACAAAACCTTAGGCTGGTTTTCATTTTATTAATTACTATTATTTATAGACCCACTATCATATCATACACCTATAGCTGGCAGTCTGCATGTCTTACTATAAAATGGCCTGGTCATTAAAGAAGGAGAGGAAGGTATTTTCTCACTTCAGTGTGTTATAGATATATTTCGACCTAAATACCATATACGTATGCAAAGCATAAGCACAGAAAAATTGTACCAGCTATTATTATTATTATTATTGATCTTTGACTGGAAATGATTCAGCCTTTTGTTTTACTTCTACTTTCACATTGGTTCACCTAAATGTTTGAATGAGATTAGTCACCGAACTTTCCAGAAATAAATATGATTGCTTTTTTTCTGGTTTATTACTTAAAAAGATCAATCAGACAAGGTTATACCTGAATTCACTTGTGCCTGAATTCTGATAACTGTGCACACTTGATAGGTAATTTAATCAGCAGTGGTGTGGATAAGCAAAGTCTGAACTGATCTCCTGAAAGGTTTAGCCTTCCTGGAGAGATAGCTGTGCCTTTCCACTCTCAGGCACCAAATGGCTAGCTGGAGGGGTCATTAAAAATTTACAGGGAGAAACAAAAGTGTGTTCCAGAGGCTCCTCTTACCCTTTCTACAGTTACTTCAGCAAACAAAGGGTATTAACCCTGCCTCATGAATAATGTGTTATGTAATATACACAATGCATTTTTAATTCCACCAAGTAATAACATCAAGGAAGATATTTGCAATCTTCAAATGTCACAATGCTTGTAGTTCAGTAATTTGTTCTGATTCTGGACTACATTCAGCATGATTTCATAAAGTATTCTATAGAATTCAGATTTAAAAACAATAGGTTCAAAACTCATGCCGTAAAACAAATTATTCATGGAAGACAACATTACACACAGCAGTTACATACAGACCCCAAGCAGTAGAATATTTTTTCCACTGTTTATTAACACTTTCCTGATTGTAAAATTGTTTAACAAACAGGCACATGTATCTTTGTCAAAGTGACACATTTATATGAAATAGAGTCCTGCGTGGAACCAATTTCTAAGACTGGAACCCGCAACCCACAGCCCTTGACCCGAACCGCAACCTGCATATTTGCCCACTTTGATCCGCTAAAGACCTGGACCCACAACCACCGACCACCATTAAACAGGAAGTGATGGTGATGCAAACCCGGAAGTAGGGTTGCCACCTGGCCGATATTTTGGTTGATCTCAATGTTCTTAATAGGGAGAAAAGGTAAATACATAGGAAGGCCAGTATTTTTTTCCTGAAAAGGTAGCAACCCTACCAGGAAGTGATGTCATCAAAAGTGGGCGGGGACAGACAAGTTTAGTAAAACTTTAAAAAGAGTAAAATATAGACAATATTACATAAGATAAGAAATTTAGATAAGACCTGCAACCCGACCAATGTCGCTTTTTGAAAGGACATCAAAGCTACATTGAACGCTGCTGGTGTCATAGGCCCCCTCCTCTGTTTAAGGATGGTTGTTCCAGTTTGACATTAATGGCCTCCTTCACACCACTTTCAAACCTTTAGACTTCTCAGTAAAAATATTCACATCATTGTATACCATTTCCTTTATATGTAGATAAACTACTGAGTTTTGTTCTAGGGAGTAAGCCCTCTTACATTGGGGCATTCATTGTTGTGCAGTTATTTAGTCTCCCGAATGTATAGATCTGGAGACTCTTCACTACCCTGGACAACTCAGATCATATGTCTGTAAAAAAAAAAAGGTAAAAATTCTTCTGTGTTTTTCTAATATTCTAGCCGATTGACCTCAATAGTGTTTTGACAAAGGCCAATCCACAAGCTTTCAAAGCTCCTTTGAGATGCTTATATTGCGCTCTCCGCACTTGCAATGTGGCCCCCCTACACCCACTCCAGTGCTCAAAATGGTATACATCAGGTGCGAGGGGGGGCAGCCCCAGAGAAGCAACCTCAGAGTGGACCCCCAAAACACCCCTGACTGTTTCAGCCCAGCCCAGTTTCCTGTATACTTCAGTATTCAGGTTTTCCCACATCTTTGATGAATATTGCACAGTCCAAAACTGCCAGTTTGTTGTATTTTACATCTTCCCTTGTGAACTGGATGTTTTTGCCCACGTGAGTTTATGTTTTTAGTGAATGCTGGAACATCATTGACTTTAATTTTGACCCAGGTGTTGTCTACATATCCAATGACTTAGTGCTGTTATATTGAAAGTGTTTCATGTAAAGATTCGCTACAATAGGAGACACTGGTGAACCCATGACATAGCCATGTTTTAGTCTGTGAAAAATAAACCCTTATGAAGTGGTGTTAAGACAAAGGTCCATCAAAGAGCAAACTTGTTCTGGGTTCACCTTTATTCTCTTTTATGTCCATTACATTAAATACTGTTCTTGACTTTAAGTTAGATAATCATGCCATTTGTATTTAATACAAAACATATTATGATGTTGATGATAAGTATAAAGATATGCAGACATTTTTGCATCTTTGCTCCATTAAATTAGATAATCAATCTATGACATGCCTTTATTGACGTTCATTAAAATGATCTATAATTCATTGCTGCAAAGTTTATAGAACTGCAATTTCTGCTATAAAATCGTGCATATTTTGTTTTTGGAGTCAAAAATATAGCTATTGCAAAAGACAACATTGATGGAATATTTTATATTAAATGGCAATAAATTGTATTAATGGAGTAATTATCATTGTGTTAATGGAGTAATTATCAACAATCTTGCAATGTGAATTTTGGATTATCAGTTCTTTTAATTTCATAACCTATATTCATTATTATCAGTTCATTTGCTAATACAGGTATTGGACCTGTTAGCCAGGATGCTCGGGACCTGGGGTTTTCTGGATAACCGATCTTTCTGTAATTGGGATCTTCATACCTTAAGTCTACTAGAATATCGTGTAAACATTAAATATACCCAATAGGCTGGTTTTGCCTCCAACAAGAATTAATTATATCTTAGTTCTGGTCAAGTAAAAGCTACTGTTTTATTATAATAGAGAAAAAGGAAATCACTTTTAAAAATTGGAATTATTTGATTACAATGGAGTCTATGGGAGACGGCCTTTCCGTAATTCTGAACTTTCTAGATAACGGTTTTCAGGATAACGGATCCCATACATGTAATACATGTATATTTACCATTTTCAATAAAATCTTTCCATGCATTTGGGATAAAACCATGGAAAACAACTTGACTTGATAATGCTGAAGATATGCTTTCCATTGACTTCTATTGCATCTTGTTTGGTAGCGTGATCTTGATTTTCTTAATATTTAAAACAAATTACGTTTGGGTGGAAGAGTTGTGAAAATGTGCGTGAACAGGGTAACTATGAAAGCACAAGTTTACAAAGATCCATGGGATCATTAAGACAACACACTTTCCAAGTTCCCCACCAACTAGGCGAGCACAGTAAAATCTATACTTGTTCAAGTGCCTGCATGTTTCTGTTGCCTTTACTTAGCATGCCAGTTTAACTGCACGGGACATGGAGCACTTAGAGTAGTCTCTTTAGGTTTTCGCTAACTAGATATTTAAAGGTAAGTGATCAATAATTTTTCATTTACCATACATGTCAGTAAAAGAAGAAAAATTTTGTTTATTAATTTAAAACATTATTTTCACAATAAATAAGCATCATAAAACAGATAACACTCCAAAATGTTAGGTATTTACAAAGAATCTTACTAGAAAGAATAGGTTAATCTACATGATGTGGAAACATTTGTTTAAGGCAAAGATCATGAGGTAATTATACAGATCATTACTTTATCATAGCAAAGCAAGAATAGTTGATAAAACATTAAAAAGCTGGTATCCTGTATGGCTGAACACATCGAATGGGGATGGGGCTTCCAGATCCACAAATTCTCCTAATTGCCACCGCATTTATGATTTACAAGAAATTAATGGTTTGGTTCAAACTGAGGGACATGCTGTACAAGTCCATGTGCCATAAAAGAAATGGGGAATGAGACAAAATAACAAGCAACCAGCAGAAGTAAACACTGTATAGTAAAAATATGGGATCATTTTGCTTCCATTTTGACTATATATATATATATATATATATATATATATATATATATATATATATATATATATATATATATATATATATATATATATATATATATATACACATAGTCACAAACAGATGCAAACTGTGGATAAGCAGTTAATCAACAAACATTAAGTAATGCTATATAGGTCTTGCTTAAAAAAGAAGCATCATAGAAATGCTACACATTATGTTTTAGGCTTATTCACAAGCCAAAAGTGATGGAGTTGCCTAGAGCATACTGAGCATGTGCAGTGCCACTCGCACTGAAAAGATGGCCTAACAAGATCCAGGGTATGAATCATTAATGTTATAGAGCTACTGCACCTCTCTGCTGGTAAATAAGTTCTCTAATATAGGATTTCTAGCCATATTCATTTTAGGCTTTAGCTCTCCTTTAAGAGGTATACTGTGTTTATCAGCTAACACAAGTGATTACATTTAAATGGAAACAGACAAACATTCTCATTTTCTTCGTGCTAATGACATGTACTTGGTTCCCCAAGTGTATGCTGTTCCCAAAAGTCCCTTCAGGTAAAGGACAACTGACAAAAACACTCTTGCATTGCATTTAAACTGTGTACTCTGTAGGCCTGGCTAAATGCCTTTCTGATTAGCATTAAAAGGGAAAAAATGGTTTAAAAAAAATAAACAAGACACATATATAAAACAGTATGTCAGATGGCACTGTTCTATTACATGTTATGGAAATTGCCCCTATGGAAAAGTATTTGAATAAATTATGTTCTCCCCTTTATTGGTCAGAAAAGGCAAAAACAACCAATTTATAGAGAGAAAAGTGCAAACTAATTTTACAATCTTATGTTCTATTGCTGTTCTTGAAATCTGCATTACTGTCTTCCCTATAACACTGTACTTGCTAGAACTTCCCTTCAAGGAGAAGCTCTTATAACCTTATTATTATCTTAACTTTAATCTGGGAGCCGAGACATAGGTTCAAGGAAGCAAATTAGACGTTATCAGGGTGCTTCTACTTTCTCAACAGACACAGACAATTCACAAGTGCACATAACTGAAATAACCAGACTGGATCATTACCAAACCCCCCCCCCCTTCCTTCATTCTGTTTCCTTTCCAGATCAACAGGGAATATTACTTTCACTATTACTTAAGACCACAGCTGGACAGGGGACTGACAAACTGCTGGAGAAGCATATGAAAGTTCTGTTTCCTGGATATACCATAGGTTGTCTGTCAAAGTCACTTCTGTCTGAGTAATAAAACTTTAGGCCTGTAGCTATAGTAAACATGTCATCTTTAAATAGTGGAAAATAACAATGTGAGAATAAATGGTCCTTGATGAAATGAATGTCAATTTCGCCAACTGCCCATGATGAAATGCTGGTGTGTGTGTAAATGACATACACACATTATCATTGTTTTTGTCTCCTGAGCTACAGGTGGTAGCCCAGATTGCTTGTCTTTAGTTGTTACCGCATAAGGTTTATTCCTCCACACTGTCTGTGGTACTCTGTATAATACGTTTTCTTATCATCAGATGGAACTCTGTCACAGAAGACTTGCTGTTTCTGAAGGTCAGGAGTCTGATGGTACAATGTGGTGAGTAAACTCAAAACTGAGATTTCTGCACATTCCACCATTGTTAGTGGTAATGAGTCAACACCACAGATTTTCGGTTAAGTTCATATAGTGTTCTCAGGCTGCTATATGTGTAGATTTCCTTTGAGGAACCAGAGCAGAACTTTTTGAGCCAGGTTCATTTAAGTCCATGTTGGGTCTCCCGATGCCTCCTCAAATCCACTTTTCTCTGAAAACCTTTTTCGCACAGGTCACAGCCAAATGGCTTAAAACCAGTATGTTTGCGACTGTGGGTAATCAGGTTGGAACTCTGGCTGAACGCTTTGCCGCAAACTTGGCATTTATGTGGTTTTTCTCCTGCACAAAGAGAATTATTGATATGTTTTAATGTTTGAATGCTTAGGGTTGCACTGCATTGAACAAATAAGTACAAATACAGAATATATCACATTAATATTCTGTGCATAACTCTAGATCACAGTGCTAATCTGGTGGAGCCCCATGTACGCTGCTGATGCTGCAGGAAAGTGGTGCTCAGTGCCAGTGTGGGCCAGCACCAGGTATGAGGCAGAGCCTGCAGTATTCATCAAAGACCATTTTGGTGACTCTTGCCTATATCACTACACTAGAGGTGCTAACAATATGCTGTAGAGGAACCAAATATACATACAAGCTAAATCCCTGTATTTGTCACTACAATGTTGTTATTGAATGACCATTGCCCCATGATATATTTTTGCTATATAGCTTGGTTCTGTTATTGCTGGATCTGAATATAATGGTTACCTTTCTCTGGGACACTAAAATAACCTGTTAACATGAAGTGAATGGATCTGGGATGTGCTGCCATATAACACTTTCACTACAGAACATTATAGAACAATACTTGTTGTGTCCTTATGGCACTGGAAGAGTTAATAAGTAGTGCCTTGCGTTATTATATTCTGTATTCACTGACTGTGACGATAAGGTGGTGAATGGGAGAGGGTACTGTCCTCTGCTTCTGTTGACTGAATTCACCTGCCGTTTTCATTGGCCTTTTAAATCAAGGCCACATCAACACAATAGCCTGTAAATCATCATATAGAATAGTCCTTCTGAACAAACAAAGGGAAGGGCAAAGTAACGCAACACTGATTGGATTACTAGAATTCACTCAATAAATAAATGCAGCCTACTAAGTCTGGTTTCTCTCTACAAATATTGTTTGCACATAAAGCTTAATTCGGTGATGATGGATTTGAGGTCACCATTTGTAAAGCAACAACAGAATAACAGAATGCAGGACAAGCTTTAATACCTATTATTCAATGGCATAACTGATAAAAGAGTGTCTTAGATTATGTGAACTCATATACAGGTAAAGTGTATGCAGAGTACTCTATAGCTATCAATTACCCAACATAAGCATATAGCAGGAAGGAATTAAGAGAAAAGAAATAACTGTTAAATTATGCCATGGATGTTTTGTATCTTATCTCATCTTTTATGAGTTTTCTTCCATTTGACAATGCAACTGCACATCACAATAACAACAACATCAACAACTACTGTATTTTCTGTATTGAGAGGTTCTTTGTTGTCCATCTGCACTTTAATCTATGAATGGGAGGCCAATGTCCCAACTAGGAGCTAGTTAATGCAGTATGAAACAAAACTGTTTTATTCTGGTGGATTGGTTTATTGACAGCATAAAAGTGGCATTAAAGCTTAAAGCTTAAATTGTGTTTCTGTTGTACTAAATGACAGACCTCTTCTACTGAACCTGCACATACAGTATCCTCGAAAAGATCAGGGAAGCTTGTTTATTTTTAGTCTTCTTTTTCAAAGTTGTCTGGGATGTGACTATTTTCATCTCTTATTAAAAAGAGACACTGACAGGCTTGTTCCTTAAACGTTTGACTACCTGCCCTAAATAAGTAGTAGATAGACTTATTTCAGCAACACTTTTCCCAAGTCCATTTACAAATACCTTCAGGCACAATTATTATTTAGAGCATTGCCAGTACCTCTCTGTGGCCCCTTTAAATAATACATTTTTGGAAGGAATTTTCTTTTTCTATTCTGCTGCACACGGTTTAATGCGTTGGTTTTCTTTTTTTGTTTTTCTACACTGCCATTCTTAAATGAATCCGTTACCACACTAATCTTGGGACTAGATTTTTATTTAATCATTTTGTTGTACTCCTGACATTAAAATAACTGGCAGGGTTTTATGGTCTGTCACCCTAGCAACCACAGAACATTTTAGATTTAAAAGTCGAAAACTGCTGAACAAAAAATGTAAAATTGTAACTGAATTGTACTTTCTCCATCAGCCTAAGTCTTAAATGTAAGCTGAACTTCTGCTTTTACTCTGATTAGGCACAGTTTAGTAACTTGACCACAATAAGCAGCAACCATGCAAGATCTCTTTCACTACCTGTCCTGGAGCAGGGTTCTCTTTATGATGAAACTGCACTGTTGCAGAGGTTTGCGTTAAAAACTTATTGACCCTTTCTAGATCATAAACTATTACATTTAAAACTGAAAAAAAGTCCATGAACTGCCATGCTTTTTTGTGCCAGGATACTAACCTGTATGTATAAATGTATGCTTCTTCATGTCAGATTTCTGATGGAACCTTTTGCCGCAATACTGACATGGGTATGGTCTGGTATCCGAATGGATTAGCAAGTGAGTGGAAAGTGTTGATGACCTTTTAAAACTTTTGCCACATATTTTACAGTCAAAGCTTCTTTCCTGAATAGAGACAGGAAAACCTAAAACTCAATATTTATTCCATGCACACAAAATGAAATCCCATTATATAATTTGAAACCATGTTATTCGCATATAATGAACAGAAAAAGGAATCCTGTGTATATGTGCTGTAAAAGAAGCACATGGGTTTCTGTATCAACACATGCCTATATTCATTGTTGCTCAAAGCACAGATTAAGTAACAGAGAGGAAATGCATTCAGGGACTCCTCCTCAATGTTTTGATTCCTAGTCACAGAGAAAGGTCCATGTCTCAGAACAAAAACTGTCAATGTGGTTTGTTTAATGCACTGAAGTCCACTGAGTGTACTCCCTGTTAGGTTCTTTATGGTAGAAATGAATAAATCTTGTTGTCACTCCAGTGTTTCTGTCAGTGCTACACAGTGATATAATTGGGTATATATATATATATATATATATATATATATATATATATATATATATATATATATATATATATATATATATATATATATATTCTTTTAAAGGGATAATACAAAACCAAGACAATCCATGTAGAATTAAAAAAAAGTCAATTTAAACAAGGCCATAACAATTGCCAAATGGTGAAATAATACAAGATGGATATTGATGACAAATGATAAAAGTTTGTGGTGATAATGTTTCATTTATTTCCATATACAATTGCTGTTCACATTATTCTACATAACGTCATCCAAATATGCCATAACTAATTATCCGGGGGTCAAACTTCGTTATATGATGATGATGTCACTAAAAGAAATCTATCAAAAGTTGCAATGAAACGTAAACATTATACAATACAACTATTTGAAAAGAGAAAAAACTGCTTTATAGTTTTAAGCCCATGTAACTGATTCTGTAACAATGAATGTTTTATAAAGAGTACTGTAGCCTACAGAGAGCCTTAGTCATTGTATGTACATACCTGGGAATGTACTGCCTTATGTTGCTCTAAGCTGACCGCATGGCCAAAGGTTTTTCCACACATTTCACAAGCAAATGGCCTTGTACCACTGTGAGACCTTCGTACATGGACTTCGAGTCCATGTGGTGTGGAGAAAACCTGAAAAGAAATTCAAAAACATTATTTTCAGATTGTCAGGTTAATTATCCAGATGAATTAAGGCAACCCAACCAACCAGGTTGATAGTAAATCAAAACCAGCTTCTTTATATGAGCATTGTGTTTTGTGAATTTTTGTGTAAACAGTATTTTGTTACAGTAACTATTTATGCCAAACATGTTCAATGTAACACACTAATCAGTTAACATTTGTTGAATTTGCTGTATTTACCACTCTTACATTATTGTTGGTATAAATAGTTACTAGCTCTCTGTTTGAGCTGAGATATAAGTTTAAACGGGAAAAACCAAGAGACAATTTACAACTAGTTGTTTTTGGGGTTTTTTACAACCAGTTCAGATTTACACATTTTTTCCCATTTCAATTATAATTTGTATTCAAATAAAATATATATATATATTTCTAGTGATTTGGCAAGTCATCCATAGACTTTCATTGTGGTAAAAATAACAAATTGCTTGTGCAGGGACTTATCCAAGAAATTGGGTTTACAGTTTAACATTGCACCTGAAAGAAAAAACTGAATTTAAATATTGAAAGCTGTAAATTCTGTTTTGATGAACTGTTTAAAAAAATCTAAACAGAAAGTGGAGTACATCAGGATTCCCTAGGTTGAAATTTCTAAAAGGTACAATCATTGGTGGTGGTAAAATGTTAGGCTCCCTCCATGATGTTCCTATTTGCTGAAAACTGCACAGAACGTGGGGAACTAATGTAACCACGCTGCTATCATCTTCTTCATTTTTATGGTCTGGCCCAGGTATGCATGCTCAGTAGAGTGAAAAGCCAAACTTGGAAACAAAAAGTCAGTTTTCAATCTATAGTCACACCTGGCCAATGTTACCTTGAAGATCAAAGAAGCAGAATAAGACTGCAATGGGGTGCTCCTATCCTACAGTAGTATATTGGGTTGGAGCATTACATTTTTATAGCAAATAGGGGCACCTGTCAAGGGTATCAGAATCCCTGGGGGGGGGGTAACATTTAGCAACACCCAGTGATTATACTTTTCCTTTAATCTTTCTAAAGCATAGGTCTCAAAATGCTGTGCCATGAACTCATTTTTGGGCATAACTCATTCCTCATGTTAGCTGGAGCACTTGGGACTTGCTTGTGAGTAACTGCTAACTGTAGTATCCTTACATTATACACAAACAGGGCATCAGCCCCTTGAATCCACCCACATGTATACAAATGGCATTAAGTTGTGTTGTCTATTTAAAGGCTATATTAAGAGGGGCTGACCAAATATGCAGCGTATTTTTTAAAAAATAATCCATTATAACAGTTTTTGAGATGCTAATATTTGTATACAGAGTATTCCCCCTCAGCAACTTGTTCAACATATTAAAGGCTGGAGTGACTGGATGTGTAACATAATAGCCAGAATCCAACTTCCTGCTTTTCAGCTCTATAACTCTGAGCTAGTCAGCAACTTGAAGGGGGGGCACATCTGTTCAGTGAGTTTGCAATTGATCCTCAGCATTCAGCTCAGATTAAAAAGCAACAGATATGACCCATGTGGCCCCCCCTCAAGTCTCTGATTGGTTACTGCCTGGTAACCAGGGTAACCAGTCAGTGTAAACCAAGAGAGCTGAAAAGCAAGAAGTAGTGTTCTGGCTATTATGTTACACATCCAGTCACTCCAGCCTTAACCAGCAAATGTTTGCCTAAATAACCATATTATAAAAAAAATTTATTTTGCACATCCTATCTATTTACCCAGTTTTTATTTTCACACTGAACAATTCCTTTAAGCACTTTGCTTTTCCAACAAGTGTCTCGATTACACAGGACGGTAAGCCATAGGGTTCAATCTTTTTTCGTGTGATTCTGTGTATCTACTACTCCATGTCTATAAAATGAGCAGCTCCACCCATTTGTCTTAATGTATCACGTGGTGTAACTTGCCCCGTTTAAGTAGTGATGGTAATGCAGGTGGTTATTTTACACAGTATTTAGTATAGCACACACTGAGTGCAGTCCTCAATTCCTACCTTGCTGCATTTAAGGCATTTGTATGAGCCATTGTTGAGTAGCAGCCGCGTGCAGAGTAGGTCGGACTCCATCTTAATGCTCTGAGCTTTATCCTCATACAGCGGAGTCTGGCTTCTGGGGTCTCCATAGCGACCTATGACCTGCCTGTAGTCTCCGTACAGTCCACGCAAGCCTCTGTCTGAGCTGTAGAGCGAAGTGGGAGTGGCCTGGGCTTCCCGCTCTCCGTATAGTGAGGGGCTTTTGTCCAGCGCTGTGGGTCGGTAACTGTGAACCAACTGGCGCAGCTCCGAGCGGGCAAGTACATCCCAGGCGTACGGCTTCAAGGGCACAGAGTAGGGCGGGGACTCATCCAGAGAGGGGCAGATGGACTTCTCTGAGGCTGTGGAGAAAATGAACAAATTAGCTGCGCTTAGTTATTTCACATTTCATTTAACCGTATAAGCTGCAAATGATTGGCACATTCTGCCACAGGACATTGGGCACCGAGTAGCCAGCTTCAACCAAATGCCTCAACTTGCTGCTACAGAAAAAGCTCACACTTCTGAACTCTGTCCTCGTTATAAACTGTATTTACTTATTTGGCTAAAAGCAGCGCAAAATGATGCATTTTAGGCATATTTTAGTACGTTTCAAATGTCTTCGCTTTTTGTGCCCTCACACAAAAAATGGCATTATCACTCCCTCTGAGATCAAAAAATCCAATATACATTCATTGCCAATTTGCTGGTGCTTGAGCCTTATGCACAACTGACCCCCTTACATGTGGCAATCGTAAATGCAGTCAGGGACAGAAATAGAAAGTAGCAAATTGAAAGACAAATGCTGCTTTTAACACTAAATACATTTACAAAAAAATATCAATGTGATTGAAATGTATACATGGAAGCTGTTTAGCATTCGCTTTGCTTTCATTGTATACAATTAAATCTTTTTCTGCAGTAACGGAACTTGGTGGGGGCGGGCCCTGGTGCGGGCCGTGAAGCCGGGCCCGCCCCCACCTTCGTCTGCATTTTTTTTTTCTGACGCTGCAGCCAACTCCAGCCGGTAGAGCGCGAGCGATCTACCGGGGGGCCCTGCGGGGGTGCGGGCCCTGGCCCAGTTGCACCCCCTGCTCCCCCGGTAGTTACGCCCCTATTTTTCTGGATTTGCTCTTTAAGGCCCTCTTCAGCAAAGGCTTTGACTTACTTGCAAATTCAAGTGAAACAGTATCTGAACTAGAACAGTCAATTCTGTCATATGTTTTTATGAGGGTATTTGATTGACTCTTTCTGTGTAAGGAAACCTTAGGGCAAGGCCAGACGTGGCGTTTTTAAAAAAGAAACATCAGGCGTAAATACGCCACTGAAACCACACACGACTATCAACATGCATTTTTCATGCGTTTTTCAGCATGTAGGTTTCTTTTCCCAATTGTGGTTTCTCATTTTTCTCATTGAGAATTTGGACGCCATATTTAAAATACGCTGCGTATTTACACAAAGTGTGGTTTCAAACATGCAGATCCCATAGAGTTTATTGATTTGGTAGTTTCTTGACATATTGGCATTTATGCTGAAAAACGCCAATACTGGCGACCTGTGGTGGATTTCAGCTTGCAAGCGCCCTGTGTGAATTGCCATAGTGTGTTTTCCATTAGCTTCAGTGGTAGCGCAGTTGATGCGTATTTACGCCTGGCGGAGCTTTTTTAAAAATGCAGCGTAAAAACGCCACATCTGGCCTTGCCCTTAGCTCTGACAAACAAGATTGATACAGTGTAAGTATACTCCATCCCATTGGTTTACGTTTTTACTTGCAGTAGAACTCCCATTTTTACATTTTTCAGCTGACCAGAAAAAATGGTGTAAAATCCAGCAAAGTGTAACATCAGGGAAATGTATTATGCATTATGTATAGGTGGGACCACGAAACAACAATGTAAAATGAGGGGAAACTTAAAATCAGGGGGTTGTAAAATGGGGGGATGACATGATTGTTTTAGGGCTATATTTGTGTGTTTATAAAGACGCATCATCGTTGTGTTGGTATCTACATGCATTTACGTGGCCAGACAATATAATATAATCTCCTGTTGCAAATACATTTCAGCAGCTGAGAGGTGGCTGGCTCTGTTTGCCATTGTGACATCAACTTCTGCTGTTTAAGCTAAGAGACACTTCCCCATCAAATAGAAGAGAAGGCATAACTGTATTATATAATATTATATAAGACTTCTCGACTATAGTCACTTTGGGAGTAAATAAATCACTCCTTCCTAAACCGAGAAATATGGCTCTGAGGAAGAGGGCGTGTGGTTCCCCAACTCTCCTCCTATACAGACAGTATATAATAAGCCTTTCCTATAGTCATGTACTGACTGATCTTGGCACCTAGGGGGTTTATCTGTTGCGACATTCACATCGTTTCAGAACAACGAAGTAAAAGAAATAGGGAAAATGTAGTGAAGCAAAGGGTGAATATATAGATTACAAACATGGTGGGAATCACGTTGTGATATGAATCAGCCCAGTTGCCTTTATGACTTATAGGATAAAGCCTTATCGTTTGCTATCTGTTCTGTCTGGGCTGTCCAAGCTTTGCGCACGGCGCTGCTCATTACCTGGGGAGACAGACGGGGAAGGAGGTCTCCAGAAATCTTCACATTCAGAGGGGCTTGTCTCACACACGCTGCCCTCCCTGCTGCCAGGGGAATCCGATGATAAATCTGTGCCATCGCCCAGATTAGAGGAGACCGGAGAGAATCTGCATTGCATCGCAGGGATGACGCGGCTCTCTGTAAATTCCAGGGAGACAAACAAATTAATTATGGCCTCAGAACTTTCAATCTGCCTGCGCCCTACATATAACTGGCCTGTGCTTTCACTCACACACTTATTCGTACACACAGAACTCATTCCAGGGGCAAGGCTATAACTACTAGAAATACAAGCAACCAGATATCGCGTTGCGATATTTTCATAATTAAATGTATTTTGCTGGCGTTTGCTCCTATGTTTTAATAAATGAAATCATCTCATAAACCAGGGTCTATATAATATAATGTAAATGGGGCAGTTTGAGGTTATAACTTTGTAATAATAATAACAATCAAGACCGCAATACATAAGTCACAGCCAACCACAGTGACTCGATGCTTTGGAAAACATGACATTTTCTCCCCTTTGCTCTAAATTTCTTTAGATGGCGCCCATCCTTTATAAAATCACCGATGGAAATCCCAGGCTATTTGGCCTGACAGACGCGACAGAACTTGAGTCATTATTTTAGTTGCATGGAGATGTAGTAACGAGATTTACCCAAACAAAAATGAAACAATGCTAGGTTTGTTCAAAATTCTATAAAAGATAACCGTTTGTGGTATATTTAGGAGTAAATAATGGCACTTCTATCTCGTTCATCTGGAATAGGATGCTTTGTCGCAGCTACAAATTACAAGTAACATGAGAGGTGCCTTCAATTCTTCAGCACTACTGACTTGGATAGAAAGTGCCGCAGTGGGGGTGGTGAATTTGGATAAATAGATGGGACATCCGTTTTCTGTGGGTGTTTGTAGGAGAATAGATCAGTAGTTAGGTAATGTGGGATGTTAGTAGAATGGTGTGTCAGGCTGCGGTCAGTTACACGGTACATACCTGCACAGGTAAAAGCCAGGACATTGCCCTGCTGCGTGCTGTAGTCGCCATCGCTGGCCCTGGGCTGGTGGTAGCTGTGAGCCTTCTTGCTCTTCACTAGGAAAGATCTTGGCATGGCTGGCCTGGCACACCAAGATAGGAGTTGTGTCTTCAGGGCTTTAAATCTTGGTAGGGAACTGGTAAGAAATTGACAGGCTTTGGTTAGGGATATGCAGGGGGTAGGCGGGGCGCCTAGAGGGCGGGGCTTTGCTATAGATTACAGGTTATAGTCTCCAGGTGCCATTCACACAGGTGCCTCCATATATTATCCCCCGGGTTGTACAGTTGTTATTGCTGGCCACTGTATTCACAGCTCTACTTTTACATTTACAACTGGCAGAACCTTATTTACCTCCTGCATCAGTTATTGTATCAGTGAATCAGTATGTTCCCAGTCTGTAACGCTCCCATTTTTTTATACAGCACTGCGGAATCTACATATATATATTTATACATACTAACCCAAATCCTGTTACTCAATGGCACCAGCATATCTTTCATCAGAGGCTGGGACTGAGCAGTTTGCAGCAGGCTCTTGAGCAACTTGCGCCGGGAGACCTATAATAACCCCTCTGCTTACATTATCTCTTGCCCCATTGTGCACAAGCCGACGTGAGGCAATCGCTTAACGACTTCTTCACAACCCCATCACATTAACCCTTGATCCGCCAACATACACACACACACCAGTAAGTTAAATCGATTCCCTTTACTTGTACGAATCTATTCACTTTATTCCGCCTTACTCCGTGGCGAGCATGTTGTAGTTCTACTGCACCTACAGTTCTTCTCCAATGGTGCTGCTGTTAGCAAGGGTATAGTTCTAAGGAACATAAAACAATAATAACTGCCCAGTATATTTATACTGTGTCTCTGATCCATACAAGTCTCACACCAATGGCTTATAAACAGCCTATTCCTGATTCCTTGCCTGTAGTTCTATAGACCCATGTTAAGCAGACCCAGTGGCAGACCCAGTGGCTGCTGCTGCCTTTCATAGCACAGATGGGGCAGTTCAGAGAGGAAATTGGATGTGTCTGAGTTTGCACAGAGGAGCCAACCTACAGATAGCGATAGTTATCTGCTCATCTGCCTTTAACTTGCTGAATGAAACGTCTTTACCTTAGCGTTAGCGCCACCAGGGCAGGTCTGTGCTGCTGATAGAGATGTTATTTTCGTCTGTATAAAATCAGTAGCATCAATGTGGCACAGACTAGAAACCTACTGTCTGACTGTTCAGTGCAAATAATCTGGCATTGTGTCATCTGAGTCGGTTCTCTATTGTGGTATTGGAGGCTGCAGTTTCCCTGGATAATGAGAGCTCAGTGCTGTACAATTGTGCTCCTGTAACACGAGCAGGTGAGGGCGGGAGGCGTGTGGCAGCTGTCTGATAGCCCTGTCTGTGCCTGGGGCTGCCAAACCTGCACTCATCGCTACCTGTCAATACAAGGAGGCATTACATATGATTCTGGAATAAATCAGGAGATATCATGCTGCACCTCGCTGCCTACCAACTGCTTGCGTTGCGTCATCTGACATGTCTGCTATTGGTTACTACACTGATTACAACTATATTGGGCGCAGCAGCTCCTTCAGGGTCCAGTGCACGCGCGCAAACACCTCGGCAAAAACCTACGTGGGCGCCTGTCTAGTACAAGATTCATCCATTGCAGTGGTTTGGCACCCAACAACAGCACCCTCTATGTCTGTGTGGGTGCTGCATGTTTTGTGCACCTGGCAAATGGATTCCATTAGGCTTGTACATAGAGACAAACACTTTTACCCAGTGTTAAGTAGAAAATCAGCTGAGTTGCTGAAATATCTGCCAATGTGTTTTGAAACGTCTAGGATTGCTACAAAAAGTTAGTGCATAAGATGCAGGTAAAATCCCTTCAAACCACTAGTTGTTTTCAGATAGATCACCAGAAATAACGACCTTTTCAAATTACTTTCAATTTTCTATGTGTCACTGTTTTTCTAATATTGAAGTGTAAAGTGTCATTTTCACATGCTAAAGCAGCTGGGGGGTCGCCGACCCTTTTTATTGTTCTAAATTGATACATTTCGTTGATATATTTCTTATTTTTGTCCCTGCTGAGCAGAATCTCTGGGTTTCATTACAGGCAGCTGTTTGACTTGATACAATAGTTGCTAATACTCCAGAGATGCTGCTGAGAAATGTATCAACTAATGTAGCAAAATTGTTACAGTTTAGAGTCTGTGCCTGAATTACTGAGCTGTCAGACATGAACATTCAACTTTAAACAGTAAAAAAATAAATAATGGAAAGTGAAAAAAAAAGTCTTTATTTCTGGGGAACAATCTGAAAACAACTGAACTGAAAAAAAAGTGTTTGGAAGGTGAACAAGCCCTGTGTTAGATCTATTAGTGATGGTGGCACCCATGAGTACTGGTAAGGGATCTAATTATTCAGTTCCTAACGAGCCCCACTGTTTCTTATTAATTCGGATTTCTGGTTCATCTCCTTAGATTTTTACTCTCCTTTTATTTCTCCTCTGGATTTAATAAGCAAATGTGCCTGCTGCTCACACAGCGCTCATCCAGCCTTGGCGCAAAGTTTCGGAAATTTCTCCCTTCTTTATTCTAGCGCAGAAAATATTGATTACAAGTAAAATAATAAAATAAGAAGATGAATGGAATTTATTTATTAAAACCCCATAATAAAAACGAAAATAATTGCACAAACTTCAGCAATTGCAGTCCTATACCTACAGTTTTGAGTTTGGCAATCCATATGAATACTGCATTACTAGCTTGTTGGATTTGGATTTTTTAGTTTGTTGCTGAGCTACAGCTTCCCAGTAGCTGCCTACACAACACACAACAGGATTCAGATCTCTGAACTCCATGCTGCTGCGATGGGAGAATAGCACCTGTCTGGGTCTGGTATCCTTGAGAGAAGAAAGCAGTGTTAGCCAGGCAGGACAAAGAAATCAAAGTACTTTGATAAGTGTGTTAGCAGCAGCACTACTAGCAGCATCCCTATGAGCCCTGGGTGCTGAAAAACTGATTTCAATGGAACACTTTTGTGAGGTTAGGGTACAGGTGTTACTGTAAAATATGGCATGGGAGGGAGAGTCTGTGAAGCATTTCTTCAAGTGTTTGTTAGTTGGAAATTATCTCTTATTGGATTGATATTTCATATACTGATGTAACATGGGTACAGGGGTTTCCACCTTAACTAACGTTTGGTACAGTGTACACTGCACTTGTCAAGACAATTAACAATGGGACTTTATTTTTATATTGTTTGTTTTTGTTTTTAAATATATACTTTTTTTTCTTCCACTCTCAGCTTCCACCTTCTTTTTGGTTGCCAGGGCTCACTTGCCGTAGCAACCAACGAGCAGTTGGATCTGTTCTATAGAAGAGGACATGGAAAGTAAAATAAAGAATGTAAAGTAAGAATAACAATTCCAAGGAACCCTGACAGTCTTTAGTGATCCCAGAAATCCTTGTCAATAGCTGGGGATAGAAGGGATAGAAATGCTTGTGATTAAAAAACGACATATGAGCTATTCAAGGCCAGTAGCTGTTTATTAACACAAGGTCCAGGTAATATATAAGTGAATATTCCCGGGAAGTCCTTCCATATGATTCTGCAGAGTTCTCAAGACTGAATAAAGCGACTGCACATTGTAGTTAAAATGATAAATCCAGGATAGTCAAATTGGGCTGAATATGATATATGGAAAGGAACTGGAAAGGGTTGGCTGGGTTGGAGACTGATATATATATACATATATAGTTGTGATAAGATGAAGGTGGAACAGAGCGAAACGTTGACATCGTGAGTAATTAGATCGCACGCGCCTTTCATTTTTCACGAATTATCTAGATGTTACTATCCAAAATTATACGTATTATTTTCCTAATATCAGGCGTGTGCTTCTATTTGCTGCCCTTGTGCTCGCGCTTCTTCTGCCTTCAACACAATGTTTGTTATAATCTCAACTGTGTTTATAACCGGCTGGGAATTTTTCGCAAATCCAAGGCCAGTGTTTGCGATAAGGCTGCGAGTTGTTCATGTGGGAAACGTGCCCTCCAGCCCACCTGGCTGACGCCTAAGCAAGTGCAACAGCTGGAAGGCACGGGGAGGACTCGGACAAAGAGCCGGCACATTCATCTCATACACTTACACTCATCCCACCCTCCGCTTTTGTTCTGCGCTAAATGGACTGTTTCATCCACAAATGAGTTATTTGTTAACTCCCGGCATGTGCTGAGCGCGCGCACTTATGGACTGAAGCTGCATGTAGCGATACAATCAGATCAATGACAGCAGAAACATGTAACTTAATACAGTGTGTGTGTGCCTAGATTCATAACCCCTGGCTACTGGCACAAAGCCCTTAAATCTCAGATCTGTGCAATGTCCAGCAGAGTTGTTAGTATATCTTTTCTATCCAAAAAACACACACACACTTACAGCTTTTTACTACAAATCCCTTCTATACAAAGTGAGTGCCTGGTCACTGTATGCAAATAATTATTGATAGAATTTCCATAATTTCAATACAATAACATTGATTGTTATTGGGTTTTTTTCTTTTTTAATTTGAAGGAAACTCCAATTTAGTGACACAGTCCTGCAAATGGTGAACTAATAAAGGAATTCCCAGGTTCAAGCAGTGGAATTATAGGGTGGTGTTATTCCATTTGATAGGAAAACCACTTACCTGGCAGGCACTGGTGGAATGCAGAGAAGCTTGATTAGATTTGGGCATAGTGAGCTGGAGGCAGGTACTTGAGCTATACATGAACTGAGACTTTGCTGTAAATAGATGATGCTTTATTTTCTAAGCTCTGCTCAGCCCCCTGACCACACAATCCACTTCCTGAGCAGTAAGAGTTTCAGAAAACCCTGCCTGAGTTCAACTTGGAACCATCCTCCTTGGCAGATGGAGTCATAAAAGGTCCTTAGAGGTGGCACTGAGTGGTCTGAAACTATTGCTCACTGTTCCATCACTGAACTGAGAGATAAACACATCTCTGCTACACCCCCACATCAACTTCCGTAATGACAAGTCACAGATTTAGCACACACATTGACTCAGTAGCACTGCCGGTCACTGGGCTGGACAGAATAGAATGAAATGGGACTGCCAAGCTAATTTAACAGATATAACTGACATTGTTGGGGTGCCCACCTTTCTTTGTATTTGCTGAAAATTTCTTGATGGTTGAATAAGGTCTGTTTGTAGAAAATCCAGTCATGATAAATTAATAAACATTTAGGGGCCCATTTACTTAGTTGGAGTGAAGGAATAGAATAAAAAAAAACTTCGAATTTCGAATGTTTTTTTTGGCTACTTCGACCTTCGACTTCGACTTCTATTCAAACTAAAAATCGTTCGACTATTCGACCATTCGATTGTAAAAGTACTGTCGCTTTAAAAAAAACTTCGCCACCTAAAACCTATCGAGGTGCAATAGGCTTCCATAGGCTTCCTAGCAATTTTATGGTCGAAGAAAAATCGTTCGATCGATTAAAATCCTTCGAATCGAACGATTTTTCGTTCGATCGTACTATTTGCGGTAAATCCTTCGACTTCGATATTCGAAGTCGAAGGATTTACATTCGGCAGTCGAATATCGAGTGTTAATTAACCCTCGATATTCGACCATATGTAAATCTGCCCCTTAAAGTTCCTTATAACATCAATACTTTTTAGTACTTTCTTTTATATTATGGATATAATCATTTTGTTTTTTAATCTGTTATGTTTCCTAAAAGGGAAACTATTGTGAAAATGAAAAAGTAATATAAGCTTCATCAAAACAAGTTTTCTAAATACAATCAATAAAAAATTCTCTACCATTTCTGAAATAATTAAGTTTATGTTCACTATTCCTCTCTCAGCATCTCAGCATCTCTCTCTTGATTCTTTCTTCATGCAGCAGTTTGGTGTCAGATAGTCATTGACAGTTAGATCCAATATATCTTATAGGGGGGCTCCTTTTGCCTAGAAGATGTATTAGAGCTCACTCCATTAAAATCAGCAGAAATCCTGTCTCTCTACATGCAGAATTTGTGCAAAAGGCAGTTGTTTTTGTTAGACTTTATTTGTACTGGAATCAGTTATTTGAGTGAGTTCTAATTCATCTGCTAGGGAAGGAATATTTAATTGATTGTATATACAAAGTTTCTTATTTCAGTATGATGAATTTTATACTAAATTTTCATTTTCACGGTTATTCCCCTATAATAACAAAATAAAATCAAAGAAGTCAAGGTGTCCTGAGAATCACAATCTCCATTTCAGCCATATCCACTAACTGGGTACTTGTATGTATGGATAGAGCATAACTTCATTTATAAATCACTACTTGGATACAGAACATTGTACAATTTTACAATGTACAAAAGTACACACAAGGAGAACAAGTAGTATAATAAATAAATAAGTATAAACACAGAGATTAAGTGCAAGGAGTGGAAAATTGCTCAAGCTCCATAACAAATATATAAGCAACAAGAGGCTATGCTTGCTGCAACTGACATCACCAAGCACTAGGAATGTGTCTACAACTGCTGCAAGTTCTCTGCAAAAAGCACATTCGTACATTCAGATTATTATCATCATTTATTTATACAGTGTCAGCAGGTTAGGTAGCACTTTTCATTAATTTATAACAATCCAGGGTCTTACAACAATTGAACAAACAAGAATCAAAATAGGATGAGTGTACTGCTTATAATCCGAAGAGCTTCAGGTAAGGAAAGTAATTAAAATGGACCTTTGTACTGTTTCCTTGTTGCAAGAGAGTATTGTCCGCTAGACTTGGGCACATAATTCTCTTACCAAGGAAAGAGAGCAACCCACAAACATCCTCATCTTATGCTCAGTGCTGCAAGACAAGCCAGCATAACCTCACACTGCAGCTCTGCCCTGGGCAGCAAAGTTAAATAAAAATATTCACCAAACAAGGCAGACTTTATGGGGAAATTTGTTAAAATAGAAACTTTAAGGATAATAATAAAAAATCTTTGTCGGTCCCAGTGCAATCTATCTATGTTTGCAGGGCCAGGCAGCTCCCCTTTGTTTTCCTGGCAAATTGGTCTTTTTAGTTGATGGTAAATTCGTACGATCGTACGATTGTTCTGAGAAGATCGTGGTCTCACGATCAGGATCTGATCTTTTCAAAATCTCAACATCTATGGCCAGCTTAAGTCAGCGACTTGGAGGGGGGCCACATGGTACATTTCTGTTCAGTGAGTTTGCAATTGATCCTCAGCATTCAGCTCAGATTCAGAAGCAACAGATATGACCCATGTGCCCCCCCTCAAGTCTCTGATTGGTTAATGCCTGGTAGCCAGGGTAATCAGTCAGTGTAAACCAAGAGAGCTGAAAAGCAGGAAGCAGTGATCTGACTGACATGTTATACATCAAATCACTCCAGCCTTTATACATAAAATTTTTGCCTAACTAACTATATTAGAAACATTTTTTATTTTGCACAGCCTATCTATTTAACCAGTTTTTATTTTTACACTGAACAATTCATTTAAAACCCCTTTAAAATCCCCCAAAACTGATGGTGTCCCTACACAAATTCTTTTTATTTACACATTTTTTAGATACCCCGTACTGGAGTCAGGGGCCAAAATGTTGTTTTTTTATATTAGAAAGTATGCTTAAAACAAAGCCATAATCGCATGTTCACAGTAGCCATTTAGTGGCTAAACAGGTCTCAGCATAGAAAGGGGGGTTGCAGATATGATCCATAAATGTGGTTTTCTGTGATATTTCTGTGTAATTTTACTGTTACAGTTGTTATTGCATACACATATAAACAGTAGATAAAAAACACAAAAAAACAAAAAATGGAGACCGCTCAAGCTCACCGCTAACTTCTCCCTCTGCCAGGTGCTCAGTCTCCAGTGTCTCCACTGTGTTACACACAAAAAACTAGAAATAGACAGCACTTCTGGGCTTGTTTACTATATCAGGTATCTGTACAATACCTAACGCGTTTCGGGATGAGATCCCTTAATCGTAGGCTCTGGTTTTGTACAGCTACCAGTACCTGCTATAATAAAACAAACCCAGAAGTGCCATCTATTTCTAATTTTTAATCTTTCTGTTCAGGCTCTTATTCAAATTAATGTATGGTTGCAGGGGTAAGTTGAACCCTAGCAACCACATAAAATATGCAATATGTAATATGCAATATGTTGCTTTTATTTAAACTCTGTTAACAAAGGCACATGCATATATACACATTCCCTACAACTCATAATATATGGTCATGACCTGGAATTAACCCCTGCTGTGAAGAGGTGTTACTTTCTAGCTTCCCTTAGTGTGTTGCACCCACACGCAACTGACTTGTGTAATGAGTCAACTGTTAATGCCAAAATGCTACTGTATATTACAGCTCATTGGCAGTGACACTTTCATACTAACAAAAAACTTACAAATGTATGGCCAAGTTGGTAAATTGAGCACAAAATGTTGCACTCTGTATTGTGGCAACTTCCTGGAATATGTGTAATTTACACATTGTACTTGTGTTTAAAAATTGGTTATTGCATGGCTGAATTTGTAGGAAATTAATTTTCCTACAAAAAACTTGATGGGGGTTGTATAAATGAAGTCGGCACGGCATTTTTCCTGTCGTGTTCTGGGGTTAATATTAGGGATGCACCGAATCCAGGATTCGGTTCGGTATTCGGCCAAGATTCGGCCTTTTTCAGCAGGGTTCGGATTCAGACGAATCCTTGTGCCTGGCCGGAGCGAATCCGAATCCTAATTTGCATATGCAAATTGTGGGGAGGGCGGGATTTCACGTGACTTTTTGTTACAAAACAAGGAAGTAGACCAATTTTTTCCTCTTTTTCCTTTCCCGCATATGCAAATTAGGATTCGGTTCGGTATTTGGCCAAATCTTCCAAGATGAATTCGGGGATTCGGCCGAATCCAAAATAGTGGATTCGGTGCATCCCTAGTTAATATACATAAAATTGACATTGTATTTATGTTGTATACATGCATTCTATGTTGAATTGTTATTGTATGTATGCTGACATGTATTTGGGTGTGTGTAAAACTGCTCCTTTATTCATCTAGTCATGTGTTCTTGGGTATAATATATGAAACTGACACTATATTTATCCTGCCATATGTTCTGGCTTATTGCATGTGAAACAGGGCATAGGATTAATTTAAATGAATATTTGTAGGAAATATCTTTAATTAGCCTCCCAAAATGGAGGAAACCCAGTCAGGGACCCTATGCTTGAGGGGGCCCCAAGAAAGTTGAAGGTTTGTTTCTTGGTCTGCAAATGGAGTGGAGCATATAGGGAATGAGAGGGAGTTTATGCAAGATGTAGGGATGTCTGGGTGTAATGGGGCATGGGAAGGGTGGAAATGGCCAGGCATAGAATATAGTTTTTTTTTTATCCCTTCATTTACTTTAGTTTCCCTTACAGTTAAATATACTATGCAGCTATGCAATGTAACCGCCACAAAATGCATACATTTGAAAAGGAGATTGGAATTTGCATAGGAGAGGGCCGGAAAAGAAAGATGAGTTATAGAAAGTTGCGATAACAATACATTTGTGGCATTACAGAGCATTGGACCACCATTTGAAAGCTGGAAAGAGTTAGAACAAGCAGGCAAATAATTCAAAAAATATAAAAATGAAAACATGAAGGCCAATTGAAAATGGCCTCATGAGGAAACATAAGGCGACTTCAGAAAACGAAGCGCCGCGTGTGCATTGACGCTGGCGATTTTCATTTTAGCCGGCAGAGGGCAAGGGGAAGGCAGTTTGGGGAGATTGTTGCCCCAAAGAAGAGGCGATTTGTCGCTGGGGCGACTAATCTCCCGAATCTGCTTGTGTGGACTGATCCTAAATCATTGGTGTTCAGTGGAACTTACTTACCTTTAATGTTTGGTGGGCAGTCTTCTTCCTTCACGGCTACAGCAGCCTTTTCATTTACCTCTGTGGTTTTCTCTTACGTCATCAGTTGCTTCCCAGACTCCCCTTAAAACATAGTTCTGGGACACCTATGCCCCCTGTGCCCCCCCCCTGATGGCAGCCCTGTGTATAGCTTTTAACATTGTAGGTCTCAATAAAAATATATTGCATAAAACAGCTCTTATGTAAAACCATGCTTTATGTAAATAACAATTATCATAATAATATACTTTTTAATTGTATGTGCCATTGGGTAATTCTAAATAAAAAATAGTCATTTTAAGAATTAAAGGATTCCCCTGGGATCTTTAGATTCACAGTGCACACAAACAATTTAAAGAATATATTCATGTTAGGTCACATCAGCCAAATAAAGGACAGAGTTGTGTCTTTTACTCTTTCACACTTCTTACTGTTACAGAGTTACTGTTACAAAGTTGTAGTATTTCTGGTCAGGTAATGTCTGAAGCAGCACACAAAACATTCGCAAAAACGCCGTTTTAATTAACGCTTGCGATTTTCATTACATTCCCCCTTTAATATGATATAAACTATCTGTTGCTCAAGTATTTATTCTAGAGTTATAATATAAGTCCAAAGCTCTTCCATGGAACCCTCCTGCTATTTCCTGCTGTTAATAGAGCTCCATCAACTGTTTACTCATGAAATGGTTAATGAGCACTGAGGGTATTTGGTAGATGGAGTATTCTGCATTTTATGAAAAAGCTCTAGAAATATTATCCATGTGTAACACCTATTTGGGCCACTCGGGGTTAATTCACCAGCTAGAACACTAGAGCATGGGTTACACACGACTTACACCCAGGCAGGGCCTTCGCTAAGTGGAAGTGTTCCCTCTATGGTGTAGTACAACTACATCCCCCCCAGGCTACTGTGCACACAAAAACAACTTGGGCGCCAGGAGGTTCTTAACAATCAGGAACGGTTTATTATGCCAAAAAGGGCAAATGACCACAGGTTTCAGTACTCACGCAGGAGTTGAGGAAAACAGCATATTGAGAGTTCACACAGATCAAGGCAGGCTCACACAGAGAGTACACAGGCAAATGCAGTACAACCTTTCCCTCCTGGAAGTTGTCAGGAAAGCAGCTTCTACCCTACAGTCCCTCTTCACTGAGGTCCCTGACTGGAGGCAACACACAGAGCCTCTGGGAAGCTACTCCCTTACTGCAAATCCTTGTTGGAGCTTCAGCTGCTCTTTCTCTCTATCCTATCTGCCTTTCTCTCCTAGAGAGACTATGACAAGTCTGCCCTAGTGTATCTGTTCCTCATTCATGGGGTTTCCTGGTCCCCGACTTGGACACATGCCTTCTTCTGGGCCTGCATCTGCATCTGAGGCACCTGGATTGGACCACTCACCAGACAATCCTTAGTCATATAAGGTTTTGTAAATTACAGTTTGGCCACTAGAATAAATAATAATATACTCTCCAGCTGACCTCATTCACACACCATGCTTATTATGGTTTAGGGAAACCTCTCCAAGAATCTCACCCTAGCCGTCCTTCTGTCTCCTGATGTGCACAGTTTATTGCAGAGAAAATGTGAGTTCCCACTGAATTTATAGCAGCTTGTGTCTAATCAAGAATTTGGCCACCAGTACATGTGTAAGGTATTGCTATCAAATTATTTAGCTTTAAAGGGGATCTAAACCCAAAATATGAATTGATATACATTTACCCAGAGTGCTCCTCTGGGCACTTTTGCAGTTTGAATTGAGTTTATTTTCATTGATTTCTGAAATATTTGCAGTTGTACACTACTAATACCAGCAACCCTAGTGCTAACCGAATACAGTGCTTAGAACGTGTAGATGCATTTAGGAATCCTTACAGCTATTGTGAAAGTTGAAAGTCTCAAAGTGGACTATGAGGCAGTGGGATGAATTTCACCAGTTTTTGTTTTGTTTTGGGAACTTGTGTGTTTCATGGAATGTTACATTACATTTTTGCACTGGGAACTTTGCAGAGAGAATGATTTTACTTGTCTCTTTGTATCAAACAGTATAGGAAAATCTAATTGTGTCATGTTTACTGCAATTCCAAGTCTGTTAGAGAATGTGGGATTTTTAGTTCCAAGAAGCTTCTTGTTGCCACCCGAGCTAAATACTGTGACAACCTTATATAGCCAGGCTGACCTCCTGTGGGTGGCAGTTGCAACAAGATACCTCATATGTTTGTTTTTTTCTACCCAGACAGATTGCTTTTGTTATTTTTGTAAATCCCAATGAAAAGTTTGCTCTTTGTTTTTTGGATGCAATAATAAAAAATCACTAGTTATGTGAAGCACAGCAATGCCAGTACAAAAATAACCTTAGTGATTTCTGGCACACACTTCTACCTGAAAACAGACAATAAAAGTAGATGGTGACTGCTCATTTCCTTTGGATTTCAGATACTCTTAATTTGGGACTAGGTGGGCGAGGAGCCCTCTTCGGACTTTATCTAAAAAGGTATTTTGTAAAGTCTTAAACTTATCCCAAACTATACTCTATCTGCCAGTCTATATTTACCCACAAAGAAAAGATTGGATTTAGCCACTGCTGTTTGTAAATGTTAAATTACTTAGCTTTGTTAATATTGCCTGTCTCTAGAAGTATCCAATGCAGAATAAAAACAAGCCATCTCTTTGTACGTGTAAGTAGAAAGCAACATTTTAGGGAATAGTTGCTTGTGTGCTCAGAATTTTCCTTGCCAGAATATTTGCATTTATATACATGACCAGGATTAGGCATACTGATATAGAAAAGCAGCAGCACTGAATGTCTTTATGTTAGGCTGTGAGAAGTACACACGGGATCAGAGCAATAGTCTCACAAAATAATTAGTCTCACAAGACTACATCAATAAGTCTTTATCTGTAATATTCATTATTGGAATGATTGTCTGCCTATTAAAATCACTACATTCCCTTCTGCAAACAGTGCAGAGGCATCCTTAGAAGGTGGCAAATAGGGCGTCTGCCCTGGGCTCTGTATGGGGGTCCACACTGAATATCATGCCCTTTCCACTTCAACGTCATAGGTCTATCATGCAAGCAGCATGCTCCACAGCCCATGTTAAAGGAAAACTATAAACCCCCAAACAATGTAGGTCTCTATAAAAAGATATGGCATAAAACAGCTCATATGTAAAACCCTGCTTCATGTAAATAAACCATTTTCATAATAATATACTTTTTTGTAGCGTGTGCCATTGGGCAATCATAAATAGAAAATTCCCATTTTAAAAAATAAGGGCCGCCCCCTGAGATCGTAAGATTCACTGTGCACACAAACATACCAACAAACCATACACTTTAGGTCACATGAGCCAATTAACAGACAGAGTTCTGTCTTTTGCTTCCACACTTCTTCCTGTTACAGTTAGAGTTGTAGTATTTCTGGTCAGGTGATCTCTGAGACCATCACAAAATGTTGGTTCAAGGCAAGTGATATAAAAGGGCAATATCTGTTGCTTAAGTATTGATTTTGGGGTATAGTTTTCCTTTAAAATGCCTCGTTATGCATACAGATGTAGCTTATATTACGTTAATGACTAATCATAAAGATTTTTCTATGATTAATTGTTACACAGTTTGTGCAGAAACAAATTTCTTTCTCACTGCAATATGATTTTCAAAGAGGATTCTGTGGTTTGTGGATGTGTCAATACCCCTAAAATATTGCAGAGAAACATATTAAGTTCCCGGAAATATTCTCCAGCCTTGGTTAGAAAAGTAGCCTTTTACTAATTTGTGTAAAGTGGTCAGGGACTAAATAGCTATAATGTTGTTCCTCTTTAGGTTTCATGTATCTCGCAATGGATTGTATGCGTTCAGTGCAAACCTGTCGAGAGCTCTATCAGCTTTGCAAAAGTTCAAGAAACTGGCCCACTAGGACTCTAGAGATCTCCTAGTCATGGGTACATGACAGTGTGACTCCCTTTCTTGTCCCTGGAGCACAGCTACCATCAGAACACTAAGCTTTTGGGTCAAGTACAAACAGGACAACTTGAGACCCCTGTGATCTGACAGACAGATATGGCCCTTCTTTAGGACATTTAATGGCTCAAGGAATCAGTGAAAATTATCTGGGAAAGAAAGCATAGGGTAGCATACCCTCATTTTCAACATGGAGTTGTTTATTTGTACAGAGACCATTATCTTCATTCAAATTAACCAGTTTACAGAGGAAGCGGGAGTTGCAAACAAAATACCATTGAAGAAAAAATAGAAAAATATTGCAAGGGGCCAAAGTAAACACCAAGTATAGGCACTACCACAGTCCAAATAAAGAAGTAAATAAAGGTGAGGGCAAGGTCTCATGGTTCACCCCAGACTAAAGGTGCTTATTTATAGTCAAAATATAATGATGTGCGTTTTCCCAGGCTTATTTCCTATATGTCATTAGGTACCAAAGTAAAACATCATAAATATGAATTCCACAGAGCTTCTGAACAGATTGATTCCCAGTATGCATAGGATTACACATGTGGCCTGTAGAGGACCCAGAATGAAAATATTGCACACACTTTGCTAAAAAAGTTTCACAGGTACAAACAAGCAATCAACAGCTATGCAGAAATGAACAAGAACCATTTACATGCTATGAGATCACTTATTACACTGATTATTATGTTTGTATTTTCTATAAATGAAATAAAAAGCCTGTAAAAACAGAGGAGTCAGAGTTGGAGTCGGAAGTACCATAAACTGAGTAGTCAGAGTTGAAGGATTTATGTTCCACAGCCCTGGGAAAAGCTGCATGAATACAGCTGATACCATGAATATCAATGAATATAATGAAAGGATGATTCCTATAACATAAATATTTGCAGGACCATCACCAGATCAATGACCCCTTTTTTTTTTTTTTTTTTTTTTAAAAAGGTAAGTTTTATTGTTTTAAACACGTAAAACAAGACATAACAGCACATCTCTATGCATTACATGAAATCAGACATGAATTACCAGTTGATAGAGTATTGTAACAGTAAGAACCCTGTATTGGGGTCACTCTTAGAAGTATTCTTTATGAATTATTTTTGAGCCACCATTTGCTCCAAACTAAATTGTGAAGTTGCTTAATTGTCTTATGTAGGGGTACACCTAGGTTACCCTAATTCAGGGATCGGATCGATATCACACCACGGCCCCCAGACCTTGTCAAATTTGGTGGGTGAACCTCTAATTTCATATGTAAGTTTGAAAAGTGGGACAGCATTGTTGACCAACTGCTTCCATACTCTGAGGGAGGGTGGAGAACTACCCATCCAGTGCATTGCCACTGTTTTCTTTGCATAGAATAATAGGATACGTGACCGTAGCCTGGCATGTTTGGAAGGGATTATAGCCTCTACAACCCCCAGGAGACAGATAGCTGGTGTTATTACCCTTGGGAAATCTAAATTATCTGCCAGGTAAGTTACAACTTGGGACCAGAAGGTAAAAATTTGTGGACATTCCCATATCAGATGGAAAAAGTCAGCTGCTGGTTCCCGACATCTTGGGCAAAAGTCATCAGGGGTTCGCCCCATTTGTCTAAGTCGGGTGGGAGTTACATAAAGATGGTGTATTGTCTTATATTGTATTAGCCTATCTTTAAGTGATATGAGACAGGAATATGCACTGCCTGTCGCCTCATCCCAGTCGTCTTGTTCAAGGTCTTGAATCTTACCAGACCACCATTCCTGTGCTGCTCGGAAGGGTTTGGGGCCTGTCAGGTGCGCTCCGCCAATGAGGCGCTCGCCTCAGGCGGCAGCGCCAGATAAGTTTCCAGGGGCGTCACTTTAAAGAGCCGAATTTCCGGTTTTGAAACCGGAAATTCGGCTTTACTAGTGCGAGAGAGCGCAGTTACGCTCTCCGCACTAGTGTTTCTGCGACGGGAGGGGCGGCATTTAAGGAGCCGCCTCAGGCGGCGTCTTCATTAGAATCGGCGCTGGGGCCTGTCAGAAGCAGGTTTTGGAACAGTCGGGATACCATCTTGGAGGAATTGGAGTCATGGAGAATTTCTTCTATGCCGAGGGAAGTGAGTTGGGGATTAAGAGTGTCAAATTGAGAGCGGAAGGCATATCTAAGTTGCAAATATTTAAAAAATGGAACATGACCTGATTGGCATTTTTGCTGGAGTGTGAGATAAGTGGGAAAGGTCAAATTATCCAAAAGATCCCCCAAGCATTTGATGGTCTGATTAGGCCAAAAGATAAAGTCTTGCAAGTCCCGCAAATGCGGCAGGAACAAATTCCCCCACAAAGGGAAGGTATCTGGATAAAATGGGTGGGGAGTACCTTAGGAGTTTAAGGGCCAACATCCAGGTTTTATGTGGTGTAGTAAGGGTTGTAGGTAGTGGTGCTGAATCTTTTAGGGAGCGATATGGAAAGTTGCGCAGTCTCTCCCAAGAAGATATCAAATGCGCCTGGAGTTGCGAGTTAGGGTTATAGGGGTCTGGATTAAAGCACCAGTGGAGGTAGTATATCTGCGAAGCTAGGTAATATAGATAGAAGTTCGGGAAGGACAGTCCTCCCTCCTCCCGTGGAGCACATAATTTGGCCCAGGCTATTCTAGGTGTTTTATTGTTCCATAGGAACGGGATTAGAAGTTGATTCAATTTTTTGAAAAACATTTTCGGAATGTGGACCGGGGCATGATGGAATACATATAATAACTTGGGGAGAATAATCATTTTGACAATGTTAACCCTTCCCCAAAGGGTTAATGGTAATTTAGTCCAGTGGATTAGGGTTTGTGATAATTTGGTAAGTATTGGGTCCAGGTTTAATGTTAAATATTTAGTGATATCCGCATGGATAGTGACCCCTAAATATGTGAACTGATTGGCCCACTTCAAGGGAATTCCAGATGGTAGATGTTGAGGTTGTTTAGGGTCTATCGGGAATAGAACAGATTTAATGACCACTTTTTTAAAGGAAAAGTAACATCAATTTTTTTTTTAATTCATTAGTATACAACGGGGAAAAAAAACCACAAAGACAAATTAAACTTTGGAATTGCTAAGCCTTTATTAAGAAATAACTTACCGAAACTCCACTTGCTCTCCTCTTCAGAAAAGGCGACAGGGCGACGATCCATTATGCAGCGCTCTATTTCTCCTCCGTGGCTATCTCCTATAAGGAAGGCAGGGACGAGAAATCGAGCACCGCATGATGGATTGCCTTTTCTGGAGAGGAGCGCAAGCAGAGTTTCATACACTGGCCCTTTAAGAATTAAAATTTGACTATTCGCCACCTAAAACCTGACGAATTGCTGTTTGAGTCAATGGGAGAGGTCCAGGGATCAGTTTGGAGTTGTTTGCAGCCTTCCTGACATTTGAGTTTTTTCTGAGAAATAAATTGAATCGAGTTTTTTAAATTCAAATCAAATTAGAATTGAATTCGATTCGAGTTTTCGGGTTGATTCAGTTAATTCGAGATGTAAGAATTCGATTTTTTTAAAATAAATTTGGATTGGTCGAATTTATGGGAGTTTTTAAAAACAAGCAAGAATTCGAAATTCAACCTTTGATAAATGTGCCACCCTGTGTGCCACAAGTGTTATGTATTGGCTAAATAAAGTTAAGGGAAGCTCTCTAATAGTATTAGCAAGCACAATGAGCAAGAGATAATCATTACGGTCTGCTTGTGTACTTATACATATATATAGAAACACAACCCTGAAGCAATTCTGAGTAACTCAGGAAATTGTAAAAGGTGTTAAAAGTTATATTAACTACATTTTCCATAAGATCATGTGCTTGTATCACCCAAATGTATATATGTAAAACTTAGTATGGAGAGCTTCCTTTCAAAGCTATAGCCATTGTTTTGGCAGTTTGGTGACACGGTTCCAGGATAATTGTTTTATTATGTTGAGAATATTTTATAGTGTCATCAACATTTTTATTCTCAAAAACTAATGAATAAGTTATATTAACAATCCTGTATTAAATGTATAATAATTTTATAGAGGGGCAATCCAAGAAAGTGATGAGAGGAAGCCAGAAAACATTATAAATACATTTGAGTGATGTCACAAATAAAGTGAGGTTTACAGATCAACAGATTATCGGGGAGAATAGTGACCCACAGCCAAACATTACTTACAGTAACACTAAACAATTAAAGTGTATCAAATTAATTACAATATTATATACTGCTGCCCTGCCCTGGTAAAAGTTCTTTGTTTGTTTCAGAAAGACTACTATAGTTTATATAAACAAGCTGCTGTGTAGTAATGGGGCAGCCATTGAAGCTGGAAAAAGGAGAAAAGGCACAGGTTAAACAGCAGATGACAGATAAGTCTGGTAAAACAGTATTCTATTCTACAGAGCTTAACTGTTATCTACTATGTATCCTGTGCCTTTTCTCCTTTTTTTCTAACTTGAATTTGCCGCTCCAATTGCTTCAGCGATGCACAATATGTTGGCGCTCTATAAATACTTGTTAAAAGTAATGTTAATAATACACAACAGCTTGTTTGTATAAGATATAGTAGTGTATCTGAAGCAAACACAGAACTTATACCAGGGCAGGGCAGCAGTACATTATATGGTAATTACTTTGATATACTTTCAGTTTTTAGTGTTACTGTTCCTTTAAGCTCCTTCTCTTGAAAGCTAGGCCTTCAGCTCTAAATTGTGTAGATCTGGGCGATAAATTGCGTTAAAAGAACAGTAACACCATAAAATTAATGTGTTTTAAAGTAATGAAAATATCATGTACTTTTGCCTTGCATTGGTCTGTTTGCTGATCTGTTTGCTTCAGAAACACTGCTATAGTTCATATAAACAAGCTGCTGAATAGCAATGGCGGAAATTGAAAAAAGGCTATATGGCACAGGATAAATAGTGGATAACAGATAACATTATGTTGTACAGAGCTTATCTGCTGTGTAACTTGAGCCTTTTCTCTTTTGAATGGCTGCCCCCATTGCTACACAGCAGCTTATTTATATAAACAATAGTAGTGTTTCTGAAGCAAACACACCAGTTTTATCAGTGCAGGGCAACAATTCATTATTGGCTTTAAAACACTTTCATTTTTTGATGTAACTGTTTCTTTAAGCAGTTGCAGGTATCTACCAAGGATCATCTATAGCCATATTGTTTAACTGGACAAAACACAATGGTGCATAGTGCAACTATATGGCGGTGCAAGGAGTGTGTTTGGATGGATGCAAGTACTGTTAATGAAAGGCATCAATGAGTACAAGATATGCATTCATTTTGGTCAAAATAAAAGAGTAATAAACTCCCAATTTTCTGCGTTAAGGAAGAATTTTTGTGTGATTCAGTTTTACATAGATTGTCTTGTAGAATTGTAGCGGCATTCAGGGGGGCTTCGCCAATGAGGCGAGTTGAGGCTGTCACCTCAGTTGGCAGCGCCTCACTAGGTACCAGGGGCAGCAAAAATGCTGCTCCTGGTACTTTCCGGTTTTCAAACTAACTTAACACCAAACATCAGGGTGCAACACTGCTGTATATGAGAGAAAGAGAGAGAGAGAGAGAGAGAGAGAGAGAGAGAGAGAGATAGTAGAACAGGCACTGAAGAGAAATGACTGCAAGTGCAGCACAGCACCCTCTATCTTACTTCAGTGGGGAAGTCACAGACAAATACACTACAGGCATGGCTTCCTACAGGATTTTGAAAGTCAGAGAGCCATGTTCTTACGCCCATCATTACAGAGTCAGAGAGCCATGTTCTTACAGTTCATGGCTAGTAGCCGAATGGCGAATGATTAGGAACTGGAAGGGAGGGTCTTGTATATACAAAGCATATTACAGTACGTCTTTTAAATAAACTATTCTGAGTACAAGGGAGAGAGAGGGTGCTTACTAAGGGTAAATATAAAGCAACGATCTGGTTGTGATCTATAACAGAAAATAAAGCATGTAGGGTTTTTTTGTTTTTTAAAGGAGAACTAAAGGTAAAAACATTGGGGTGATTTTAGTTGCTTACCTGATACCAAGAGCTGGTACTCCTGTTAAGAGTATTTCTAGGTATTTCTGTAGTGTAGAAGCTCCTCGTTGGCATCTTCTCTTTGTTCCTGTCCACACAGGCATATGTGTAGTAGAATGAAAGCCAACATTAGTAATGATGGGCGTAATTTTTCCGTCAGAGGTCCGTTGAACCATTTGAAGATGTTTATAGCCTTCCTGACATTCAAGTTTTTTTTCTGAGGAAAACTCGATTCGATTTGAATTTGATTCCTATTTTCAGGTCGTTCCTTTGAGATCGAATGCTAGACATTCGAAGTTTTTCTTTAATAACCTCCCATTTGAGTCGTGAGTCCATTCAAACTTATTAGAGTTAAAATAAAATCACATAACCCCCAACATGTCTATTTATTGTGCTTCTGCTGAAGCAAGGTGTATATACAGTATATGTGCGTACTTTAATGTTCAGCATGGAGGCTCCAGGCTCCAGCTGTTAAACAAGCAGCATTTCCTCCCCGGCTTTTCTGAAGAACAGGTAATTGTTGGTACATAGTAATGGGAAATATTCAGTATATAATATGGATCTGGGGACAGCTTCATTTGACATGACTTTTTTTTTTTTTTTCTCTTTTATTTCGCCTTAATTCTCACAATCAAGACTAAAGGCTGCAACTTCCTGTTTTGCAAAAAAAAAAAATGATGTAAATGATTGTGTTACCACAGATTTCCTATGAATTCCTAATAAGTCTGTTTTAGATGTGAGCCTAGCAACAAACACGGTGTTTGCTCTTTAGCTGCTCATCTCTTGCCTGCTGAGATTTGTATTTTTTGTAAGGCTTGTGATGTGATAGTCGACAATATGAAGTCGAATTTCAGCTGTAATGTCATTTAATGGCGCTTGGCTTTTTCTACTGACAAATGATTTCCTTTAATTGTAACCAATATGGAACCATAAGGGCAATGGCACGCAGTGCTATCTGTGTCCTGTGTGCAAGTGAAGTGTTGAAAGCTCCAGAAATTTTTAAAGGTGGCCATAGACGCACAGATAATATCGTACGAAACAAAATTTCGTACGATATTCGGTGCGTGTATGGTGAGAAAAGAGCCGACCGATATCGGCAGAAGACTTGGATATCGGTCGGCTGGTAGATCGGGATGGTCGGAAAAATTTTGATTGGGCGCCTTTGAAGGCATCTGAACATCGGCCATTGTTAGTGCTGAATCTTCAGATACAGGTAGAATTCTATCATTTCTACCTGTATATCTGATTATTCAGCTCTGAAACGAACAATCTTTGTTGGAAAGATAATTTCCAAGAAAGATCATAATTGTTACTTCTATGGCCACCTTAAGAATCTGTATAGATCTGCTTTATTTATGTACATCTCACATCCACATCCAGACCATCCAGTGGAAAGAGGTTTGAGCATATTGGCCAAGAGACAGAACTGACCCAGAAAAAAAAATTATCTGCCTGAACTCAACTACTACTTTATGACCCACACCAGGTCTGGACTGGGAGTCAAAAGAGGCCCTGGCATTTCCAGTACACAGAGGCCCAGCCAGTCCCCCACCAGCCCCACTCCACAATAACTGTCTATGGCATCTTACAGCAGCCCCTCTGGCATTTGCCAGAACTCAAAGATTGCCAGTCCGGGCCTGACCCACACCTAGCCTCTGATGACATGGGTGGGACCAGCCTCTATAGGGGAGATAGCAACATTTTTACATCACCAAAGGGGAGGGCCTTGCTTAATCATATAACATTAAGCATATTTACATATACCAGCAATCCAATGTAATTGCCCTCACTTGCACTTTACATCCATAACATAGAACATTAGCTCGTTCAAGGTGTTGTAAACTCAAAAACAGAATCTTGTTCTAAAGAGAAAATGTAATACTGAGCAATTCTCCAAACTATATATAATTGTCGGTGGTTTAAATGTTATTTTTAAATGTATATACAATGTAATGTACTGAAGTGTTTGTTGGTCCTTACCTGCACTGCTCATTCTGACAACAATACAGTAGAGGAATCTTCTCTCCAGCAATGACTTTTCCACAATGAGCTGGAGAAAGAAGCTGTGCAACTCCCTGCATCTTTCTGTACACTAAAATTAATTTTTGAGCAGTTGAAAGCTGTTCACACAAGTCAAGATTTGGTCAGACAGTTGGGGCAATTTCCCCATACTTCCCTACTACTTAGGAATACATGTCAGTTCTGACAAGCCATTCCCCTGTGATTCTGATTGTCTGGGTTGTTGGTCCAATCAAATGGAGCACTGTGGCCGTCCAAATGTATAGCCATTCCAAATGAACGTTTATACTTGGTTGTTGGTAGAAACTATGATATGCTACATACAGTATATATCAGAAGAACTTTATTATTGTAGGTGGCTGAATTGTTAGTAATATCTATACAAAATAAACATGGATATACTGTATGCTAACATTGCTTTATTTCAATAGTGTGCTAGTGGCTCACAAATCCATAAATGTGCTATGTAGCCTTGCTTGGTAAAGTTGCTAAACGCGTTCATCTTTGTCTGATTTGCTGAAGTAGCAGCTAAAAGCTAAAGGCCACACATACCCACATATTTGGCTAATCAGACTGATCCCATCATTTGGCACACAATGCTGTGTTCACCTAATCGCATCTGAATAACCTGCCCCATAAATATGTCACTGCTTTTTGGCCAGATGGCAGGTCATCAGTAGGGCCCCATATATAGGATATTGGTACGGAGTTGTCAGCTTCCATTGGTCCAAGCATAGCCACCTTTATGGACGGATTTATCAAGGGTCGAACTGAAAATTCGAATTTAAAATTCAAGTTTTTTGAAAAATTCTAATTTTATTTTCGAGATTTATCATACTCTGGACCTTTAAGAATTTGACTATTTGCCACCTAAAACCTGCCGAATTGCTGTTTTAGTCAACGAGAGACGTCCTGGGATAAATTTGGAGTTGTTTGCAGCCCTCCTGACATTTGAGGGTTTTTTTCGGAGAAAAAGCTCCAATTTTTTTATACATTTTTTAAATAAATTTCAATTGGTCGAATTTCAAGTTCATGGGAGTTTATGGGAGTTTTAAAAAACTTAGTGTCTCCAACACACAGACATTACACTTGTTAAATAACTTGTGAGGGGACATTAATCCTCCATCCTGCTTCCCTCTGTTTAAGTTTGGCACCTCAGTCTTGTACAACACAGAGATAAGGAATGCTGCTGATTGTACATAGATCGCAGTGCCGATTGTACACACTAAATAGCATACGTGTAAAGTGCAGAATAAGCACCTATTGCTACTGAAAAGCATTTAGATATGGGAGATTCCTATCATCCAGCAGATACTGTATCTCAGGCTTGTTTGGGCTCTAATAGACACAAGATAACTGGCCATATGCTCATCTACGCTTTACATGTAAGTGCAGCCGGGACAAAGCCTTGCATATAAATGGGATGCATTCTGATGTCCAGTCCATTGGCTGGTACTACAGTTACAAATTAAACCAGCACCTTGTCTTTCCTCACCCTTCTCTTGTCATCTCGGAGGGAAGAAATTGTCTGTCAACCTTGTCTTGGGTGCCAAAGCCCCTTTGCTCGGCCGTGTTTGCTGTGAAAAATGTGTAGCTTTCCACAAAGTAATATTTGCTAGTAACTGAGGAACACTTAGCTGGCCATAGACACAAAGATCTGATCGTTCGAATCCTCGAACGATCGGACTTCCCCCCCTCCTGACCTGCCACTAACCTCAGCCGATGTTCTGCCCCTACAGCAATCGTACAAAAGTTTATGTGTGACCAGTCTTCCACTGATATGCAGAGAAAATTCACTTTGTTCCTTTACTCATGCAGTGTCGTTTGTAACTTATACTGTACCATACCATCAAATATATGCAAATAAACAGGGCCGGAACTAGGGGTAGGCAGAGTAGGCACGTGCCTAGGGCGCAAAGCCGGGGGGGGCCAGGCACGCACCTCCTCTGTCGCCTACCCCCAGTCCGGTGGCCGACTCTATGAACTTTTTGCGGCTTCTTGCGCTGCTGTGCATGCACGAATGTATATCTCGGCAAAGCATATTCGTGCCAGTTCGCGGATGCGCAGAAGCGCAAAAGAAGTAACAACTGCAGCTTTTCTTGCGCATGCGCACGCCACCTTGCGCATGCGCACTTGGGCACCGCCGGCTTGCCTTGGGCGCCTATGCTGCGCTGCAAATAAACTCTGATATACAGAGGGATAGTGTGCCTTTCAGCAGATGTGTATAATCAGTGTCAGTATCCAGTCAATACCTGCATAATAGTAAGAAATATACCTGATGGCGGATTGAGAGATCCAAAGAAGTCGCCGTTAAAACCCCCTGCATTGCTGTGCCTGGAAACATAGAACACTGGCTCAGCACTCCCTTCTAACTCTTTTGTGTACTAAGGGAAGATACACTGGTGAATGATGTGTTCATCTCCTGCATACTGCATACAGGAATGAATGGTAGAACATTCCTGTATATTGGTTTGTGAGTATGCAGTTGTGCTCAGAATAGCAGTGTGTTTAAAAAATTAACTAAAGCTCAAAATCCTTATAACTTTTATTTCCATACACACAAATGCATTGGGAAAACTGCACATTCTATTCCAAATAAAAACGAGGAAAAATGTATATCAAATCGTTGTTATTCCTTTATATAATGTGAAGAAAAGGGAATATTAGGCTGTTTCAAAAAGTAGCAGTGTCTGCATTCTTCTTTACAAACTCATTCACTGTATAAACTGCAAAATGTTTCAAGATTTTGCTTTCCTTTGAATTTACTGAACCAATATTTAGTTGTATAATCAGTGTTTCTGAGCAGGACTGGACTGGGATTCAAAATAGGCCCTGCCATTCCTAGTACACAGAGGCCCAAACAGCCCACTTAATAGTCACTTTCTATGGCATCTTACAGCAGCCCCTCTGGCATTTGCCAGAACCCACAGATTGCCAGTCCGGGCCTGCTTCTGAGAACTGCTGCACATCTGTGTTACATGGAGTCCACCAACTTCTGGCACCTGTTACATTCCACAATTCTTCTGCGTTCCTTGGTTTTGCCTCAGAAACAGCATTTTTGATGTCACCCACAAGTTTTCTATTGGATTAAGGCAAAATGACCTCCAAGTATTTTGATGTATTGAAACTGATCCATGATCCCTGGTATGTGATAAATAGGCCCAACACCATAGTATGAGAAACATCCCCATATCATGATACTTGTGCCACCATGTTTCACTGTCTTCACTCTGTACTGTGACTTGAATTCAGTGTTTGGGGTTGTCTGACAAACTGTCTGTGATCCCTTGACCCAAAAAGAACAATCTTGCTTTCATCGGTCCACAAAATATTGCACCATTGCTCTTTAGGCCAGTCAGCTCATTTATCAACATGAGGCAAATTTGCCCAATGGGCATAAACCCATAGCAAATTGGAACCTCTTCATATGTCTCTTATTTTCAACAATGGGACTTTGCTGGGGCTTCTTGCTGATAGCTTGGCTTCACAGAAACGGCGTTTGATCAGGTTTGTGACGTCAGACTGCTATTATTCTGATCACAACTGTATATTTTACTAATAAATGGGTCATGTGTATGACAGGCAATGTTGTTAATGTGGCATTCATACATAGGGAAAGTAAGCAGTATTAAGATGGCCATAGATACACAGATAATATCATACAAAATTAATTTTCGTACGATATTCATTGCGTGTATGGTGGGAAAAGAGCCGACCGATATCAGCAGAAGACTTGGATATCGGTCGGCTCGTCGATTGGGCTGGACAGAAACAAACATCGGCCATTGTTAGTGCTCAATTGTCAGATACAGGTAGAATTCTATTGTTACTACCTGTATATCAGACCATTCAGCTCCACACGTGTGTATTGGAAAGATCTTTTCCAAGAAAGATTGTAATTGTTACGCCTATGGCGTCCCGGCACTATGGATTTGCGTGTGCAGTTGATCAGTCACTTAGAGTAGCCCAGTTAGCGGGAGTGGCAATATACCTCCTTTGGTAACTTTAAGAGACAAATTTCTGTTTTAAAAATGGAAATGTGGCTCTTGTAGTAAACCATCCCTGCCTCCCAGTGACTGCAAATTAAACATGTACCAAGGAGCGACCCTCTACTCCTGCTTCTTCAAATCACAGGGCTGACATGCTGAGCAGTGTGAAAAAGCTTTTTTATTAGGCTCTTCACATACTACTGCACATGTGCACCTGCACAAAGAAAGAAAAAAAGAACAAGGACTGCTCTGTGGTGTTAGCACAGTCTACCCTGTGGGGAGGGGGGGTCGCACATTTTGGCACCATTAGTTATTGAGCTTTGCCTCTGCTTTAATGCTGCCGATACCCCCTCCTCTTAAAACATTTAGCAGCTCGGTCCCTGATTTCAGCTAAAGTTAAAGGAACTGCAACACTAACAAACTTTTAGTAAAAAAGCTATTCTACCCTGCACTAATATAAGCTCTGTCCTGCACAAAGTTTACTATTTGAAAATGAAAGTTTATTACAGAAGAAGAAAAAATACGGTGATATAACAGAGCTTTTGGTCTATTGAAATAAGGCGATGGGGCGACATTCACGTAACATCTCCTCCTAGCCGACGTCTGCTTAAACCGGAAGTTCATTGTTACTGCTGTACGGAGGATTTTTTCAGCTGCCTTGTAATATATCTCGGTCTTTATTTAATTTAGGTACTGGGAGATGGTGCATGTGGGTAGTGTTTCTCCTTCTGTAATAAGAGAAGCAAAACTGCACTGACCTGCGTGCTACAGAGATAAATCTGCCGCATGAAATTGGGCAGCTGTAAAATCCTCTGTACAATTGACATCAGGTTTGAGCAGAGTCCAGGCGAGGAGGAGATGTTTAGTTCCGCATGTTGGATCTGCAGAGTGAATGTGGCCCCAGCGCCTTATTTCAGTAGACCAGAAGCAGATTTATAGCATGGTATATTTAATAAAGCATTGTAAATAGTAAACTTTGTGCAGGACAGAGCTTATCATAGTGCAGGGTAATATAGATTTTTTACAAAAAATTTCTTAGTGTTACAGTTCCGTTAAAGATGGTTTCACACAGGAAATTAGTGTGAAAATGAAAGAAGGGAGGACGAAGTGCTTGGCCAGCAAATTGAATAATCAAGCAAGAGAGTGTCCTACCTAGGCCCCTCAAAAGCATTTCCCATCCACTAAAGCCCTGGGGGGGGGGAGTTCAAACAGTTACGTGCCACCTGATGATGGGCACCGATGAAACCTTTCCGGCTGGACAAAGCCTGGAAGTGCATCCTGTTGTTGCACAACATTTACTATGTTTAGCAATGAACATGATCTGGTGCAAGAAGGTCTAATCAAAGCTACGATATTCAGGGGAAGAGGATATTGAGTTGGGCAACAGGGTAGACACTATAGAGACAAATGGTGTCTGGTTCAGCTGAGACACTGGGTTAGCGGAAGACATTTCATTTATGGAAAATGTCAGTTCTGTAAAACATCACTGCTACATTGGTTTGTTGTACAACCCATTTTTTAAATATACACATCCCCACCCTCCACTTCCAATATTTATGTCCTGTACAGTCTTCACAGCAAACATGGTGGCCGCTAACTCCACTATGCTGCTCTGCTTGCTGATCAGGTACAAGGGTTTTATAATGATTTTATTGGAATGAGGACTTTTGCTTTACTTTTGGTGCAGTTGAGTGTGAAGAGGGGTGGGTTAGATTTTCTCTTTAAGGCTAAAACCTTGGCTGCTACCACTGGCTGTTTTGCTAAGCAAAGTGGCTTTCCTACAGTATATAAATGGCAATAACCCAGCGTGTTCCAATGCTAAATGAAAAGAGGGAGGTATGAGAGCATTTGCTTTTGCTCTGCAAGTGCAACAGGGTTCGTTCATAAAAATAATTTGTGAGCAAGTTTAATTCATGAAAAAGATTTATTTGTTACATATATATAATATATATAATGTTAAAAGCTTTTCATCAATAGTATTTCTCCCAAGCATTTGTTAAAGTGATGAATTTGTTATGAAAATCTGGTCCTTAGTGTATTTCACAGGGAAACAGTTAAGTGTTTTGCTTTATGGCTGGAAACCATTTTCTGCTCCAGGGTCAGGCATCTTTCAGCACTCCCTCTGGTGTTCTCCCACCAGTGTGTCAGTGACACAGGCAGGTGCATGCTGGGAACAGGAGTGCATAATGCTGTACAAAACACACACAACTGCTTTTTCTGTTAGGATGCAAATTCTACAATTATATATTAACATTTACATTCCAATAAAAAAAAAAAAGACGATTTGTAATGTACACCTTCTAAATGAGATATGTATACTTATGTACAAAATAGATCACAACACAAGAATTGACCTTTTTAGTTAGTAACTTGGACTCAAACATAAAACAAATAAAAAACAATCCCAGCAAAAGGTGCACTTTAAAATAGGGAGAGGGTTTGAGAACTTTTGTTTGGATTCTGCAGCCTGACACTGCTTTAGTGTGACACAGTTATCAGCTATTCATTACACAAACCCATAATAATGATTTAAAAATGATTCGGAGAATGTATCTGGCCCACTGGGACTTATTATGTTTAATCTTACAGGGCAGATGTACCGACTGGAAATCCTTCCAAATGGTTGAACTGGCAACGGGGGCACACAGTGGGTTCCCCAGCAATCATTATGCAGGATCCAAAGCCCCCGCCCCAATCATAAAATCACTCCCACAAATGGACCTGTCCTATCAAATGATCCTGACACTGTAAATCTGGCACAGGCCATTTAAATCGATTGGAGACTTGCTGTGATGAATCAATCATTGACACTGGTCAATATTATCAACTATAGGTTGAGCAGATGCCTGGAGTGTTCCCTGTACTGCTAAATCTCCATTCGCCCTATTAGTTCACCTTTCAGCATTAATGTCCACGACAGCTTAGAAACAACCACAGAACGTCTCCTTAAATAGTTTTTCATTCTTTTAGGCCCCTTCAGCTTTACTCAAAAAAATGTGAGCAGTAAGGTTCCCTTTTCCATTCATCTGAACAAGAAAATAGCAGTAACTTTCTTATTCACGTATTGATCAGCATACAGCAGTGTTAACGGTCACATGACCCAATTTTTTTAGGCAGGTATTACAAGACTTTCTAGCTTTTACTAGCAGGAGCACCAATCCCTTATATTATTGGAGTGTTATGGGAAGTTCTCAAATAAGTGATTAGTGTTAAGGGGTCCCTAAAAAAACACAAACATTCTAATTAAATGTTGAACCCACTGTTTTTGCCTGAGAGGCACCCGACTTGATTGAGCATCACAAATCCTAAGACCCATGACATTTGTTCAGAGAGGCCTTCTATATTGCACAGAATTGATGGTTACAGTTGCAAGATATCCAGGGATGTGACCAAATGCACAATTCCTTTCTTCCTTTTCACTTTGTGCAAAGCTACGTCCATTGAAGAAACAAAGCGATTGTGGTAATACTGCAACAACAAATACGTCCAGCCTTGTGTATGGCAGACTGGGATGATTTGGCAAAATGTGAAGGCAGTTAAAAGTTCTGTATAAATGCTGGATCAGCCACTTTCAAAGGCCATGTAAGAATTCTGTACAGAGGAATTAGTAGAGATGACAATGGAATCCATGGGGCTTGATGGAGACATGACCACAGTGAAGATCAAACAGTGGTGGAATAAGATTCCGTCCTTTTCCCAGTTTGATTTAGAACCATTCCATTAGAATCTGTGACTATGGAAAGAACCTCTGTGTCGCTGTCACTGCTGTCTGAACCTGAAGGGGCCAGTGCCATCTTGTCATGTCTACTGTGCAGATGAAACTGAACATTGCCCTCCTGCAACCTGCCTCCAGCGTATTCTTCATCAGAGGAATGGAAAGACTCATCATCACCACCACCAATGATATGGTTGACAATATGGATCCCGTCAAAAGTGGGTTGGTCTGGGAGGCCCTTCTGGCTGTTTAGGCATTTTATCTGGCAAAAACACAACAAAATAAGGCATAAGAATAGGAAGAGATAAATGACCACACTACACTTGGAAAGAGAAGCTGCAAATTGTCTACGGGTAGTGGCAGACAGGGCGATTAGTCGCCCAGGGACAAATCTCCCCTATTTCAGGTGACTAAACTCCCCAAATGCCTTCCCCACTGGCAAGAATACGAATCGCCGGCGGGATAAAGTCATCCGACGTTTCCTTGTGAGGCAACTTTAGGGTGACTTCTGGAATGTATGCCATCCGGCCGGTGATTCGTATTCTTGCCTGCGGGAAGCCATTTGGTTAGATTAATTGCCTGAAATAGGGGAGAGTTGTCGCTGGGCAACTAATCTCCCCGTCTGCCATTACCATAAAACACTTTGCACTCAAAATGAATTTGGATTGCTACGGCCATTAACCATAACCATATCAGCCAATTAGTGGTATAAAAATAAAGAAAAAAAGGCAGGGAGGAGATTTGTATTTAATAATGCCAATCAGAATCATCATCAGATTCAGATCATTCCGCAGCTCAGTCAGTCACCTCAAACCAGACGTACAGATGTGTGAATATTTTCTTACCATATAAACGCATGAGATCAAACTAGATTCTGACTAAATTGGTTCTGGTTATTGGTACAACAAATGAGAGATTTTAGATTCCTTGTACAAATGAAGCCTGACGCACATGTTACTATACTGCAGAACTGTTATTAGAGAGGGCAATGAATTTTGTGGGGATGAGTGAGATCCTATTTGCTAAACAAGAGCAAGCACAAAGTTGTCATGCCTAGGACTCTTTTACTCATATTCTCATTGTGTAAACAGCATGGGCAGGCACCCTATAATGACAGTTTTTATTGGAAATACGGAGTGATGGTTATGGCAACCTTTGTCACATGCACTGGAATGAGAGACTGGAAAACAAACCAATGGATGAAAAGTAATGACCCAAACCAGCCAACAAACAGCAATGTCCTTCACCTTACCTGTAACAGGCTGGTCCATCGAGTCAAGCATGTGTAAAAACAGGCAATATTTATGAGACCACTTTTTCAAGTAATTACAGAGAAAAGTGACTGCTACATGATGAAGGGGGGAGGGGGCTGTACAGTGATCCAAATGAGGCTAAATAGAAGTTATCCAAATGGGAAAGTAGGGCAGGGGAGGGAAAGCACTGAAAGCAGAAAAGATGGAATAATATCTGATGGAAGAGAAACACTACAGATTCCAGATGAGACTTTCTTAAACACGTTCTTAAAGAAGCAGACTTGGATGTGGCATACAAGAAAAAATGGGAAGAGATGCAACAGAATGTGGAATGAAGGCAAATGAGGGATGGAGGTGACTGATAAGGGGTGAAGTGAGGAATTGAAGAGAAGGTGGAGGCCAGATGGAGGCAGCGCAAGAGAAGAAGAGATAGGGAGACAGTACAAATACAGAGCAATGATGTACAGATGGAGAGAAAAAGTGGGAGATGGCTATTCAATAGAAGGATGGGCATTGGTAGAACTGCAGAATGCTTTAGGCAACAAAATAAAAAAGAACCCAAAAGCTGTAATTTCGATAATATCCAGACCACATGGACGGTTGAGAAAAAAAAAAGAAATCAATGTTCAATAGGAAAAGGTGGCAAGAAGATAATGCTGTGTTCAGTCACTAGAATGCCTATTACCCCCACGCTTGAGAATTGAAGTAGTTTTGTACTGAATGTCTTACATTGTGAAGGGCTCTTTGGCTTCTTTTAGCCACTCACCATAACCAGGTTGTCTTCTCTGTCAATAGTACAGTGAGGCACAGAACCAATTATAATTAATGGCTTGGGACTGTGTTATGTAGGGAATAATGCACCCTCATATACACAGTCATATAAAATAACACTGCAATGTAAGTATTGTATAATGCAACTTAAGTATGTGCTTCACTCCAGTATCCTCCAACCTCTCAGGTCGATACACCAGCTGACTAAGCAGAAGCACTTTACCTACTTTGACTAAAAAGGGGCATAAGAACTCAGCCATTGGATTACTATACTCATTTCCTAACATAAAATAGAAAAGTGGAAACATGAAGTCTAGCATTTTAGTGATGAAATGCAGTTTACACCCAAGAAACACAATGCAGGAGTTAAGGGGAAATCACTTTTGCCAAAGCAACCATGTCCTGGATGCAGACATACCCATTTCCCAGTCTATAACTTCAGAGAGGCCTTGTTTGAAGCTTTAAGGAGGGCATCATCTTCTTTATAAGATGAAATCAAATAGCTTTGCCTAAAGCCTAGTGATGAACTTTGTGGGTTCTGAGGAGTTCATTCAAAGTCAGGACAAGCAAATCCATGCTTTCTAAGGTGTTAAAATACCTGGGATGCAAAATTAGGATGTGAGAGGTCTGGGTTGAACCATGACAATAAACTGTGATACCTCCCACATTGAAAATAGAACGTCTATCCAAAATGCTACCTTATTAGACATATCCGTTTTAATAGGGTGGAGATTGCTCTGAAGAAAACCACTAAGGTGTCTCTGTGAACAATAAATCTAGAAGAATATAATGTTAAGCCAGACAATCCCTTCTAAAGAAAGCAGTTGGATAGACACTAGCTAATTGGACATGCACATTTAGATTGCCAAGACTTTACTGTTACTTTATGGAAAAAGTGATTTTCACCACTCTGTGCCAGTTCATTGTACAATAAGCTTCAGGTTACTGATAAAGGTGCTTCATTGGTCCTATCATTTGATCACACAGATCTACACCAATTTACTGAGATATTGGTGAAAAGTGTATGAAGGTTCATATTGGTGGTTCTGTTTGGCATAAAGCCGGATTGATTGGTGTGCTGATGACTTACTTTAGTCTTGTAGCGAACAGTGTAAAGTAAACAAATATGTTCTTAGGAACCACAGATTAACAGATCTTTCCCTTCCTTATTAATAAGCACTATGACTGCAGCATTAAAAGAAAGGGGAAGTTGGATCCGGTAAAGGGAGTCTCTCATAGTAGACTCTCATGGAGCCTCCCCAGTGACGCCATTGTATTCGTTCGGTGGGAAACTCTCAGCCAGGGGTTTGTATAGGATGGGAGATGTGACTTAATGTGGTCAAGAGCTTTTACAGTGTTTAGATAACAGTATCACAAAACTGACAGTTGTTGCACAGTATCTTGAAGAAACATAAGAAGTTGCCAGTTATAATATATACATCATCAGCATTAAGGGCTTGATTTGAGATGAAACATGGCAAGATGCCTAACACATCTGACAACTATGCAAAAGCCTCTTTAAAGCCCTCTAATTAAGCAGGTGTGATTTATGTACAGCTAGTCTGGTATCTCTTTACTTGTGTCAAACAAGTCTCTTACAATATCCAATACATTATCTAAACTTAAAGTCACTCCATCATCGAGACAGAACTGGAGTTAGTTTGCCATTTTGTTTTATTGCTGGGTGATTGTCTGCTACAATTAAGGGTACAGGCAGAGAAAGGAACAAAATATGCCCAACATCTGCCATTTCACCCACCTTAATAGGAGAGCTTGGCAGGTATAATTTCCAAAACAAGAACTGACTCCTGTTAACATTAAAGGAGTAGGTTTTAGACTTTTTTAAAATTTTTTTTTTTAAAAATCTCAACCCACACCCGACCCTAACCTGCTGCTCCTCCACCCGCACGAAACCCTAACTCGACGCACTCCCCTCTTTATATACCCGTGCCCACCCCACGGTGACTTCACGAAAGGGACAGGGCCTGCACAAGTACATAAAAAACCATAATAATTTACTCCACTTTCAACAAAAAAAGATAACAGTGGTATGTCTTTCATTTCCCAGGAACAGGTACTGGGGTGTTTTCTGAACAAAGATTTTTAGTGAAGCAGTATTCAGTTGTATGTAATTAAATCAAATGTGAATAACTGGCTGTGCAAAAATTTGGGTACCCTTGTAATTTTGCTACTATGAATGCATGTAACTGCTCAATACTGATTACTGGCAACACCAAATTGGTTGAATTAGCTTGTTAAGCCTTGATGAAAAGTATTTAAGGTGGCCTATTGCAAGTTGTGCTTCTGTTTGACAGCATGGGATCATCAAAGCAACTCTCAAAAGATCTGAAAACTAAGATTGTTCAGTATCATGGTTTAAGGGAAGGCTACAAAAAGGGATTTATGCAGAGAGAGAAGTACAATATAATGGAATTGCCGTCACAGTCACTTGAATATCATGAAAAATCTATGGGATGATTTGAAGCAGGCTGTCCATGCTCAACAGCCATCAAATTTAACTGAACTGGAGAGATTCTGTATGGATGAATGGTCAAAAATACCGCCATCCAGAATCCAGACACTCATCAAAGGCTATAGGGGGCGTCTAGAGGCGTTACATTTGCAAAAGGAGGCTCAACTAAGTATTGTATCTCTGTTGAGGTGCCCAAATTTATGCACCTGTCTAATTTTGGTATGATGCATATTGCATATTTTCTGTTAATCCAATAAACTTTATGTCATACTACTGTTTCCATAAGGCATGTTATATATTAAAAGGAAGTTGCTACTTTGAAAGCTCAGCCAATGATAAACAAAAATCCCAAGAATTAAGAGGTTCCCAAACTTTTTTACACGACTGTATATATACAGTATGTAATACTTTGCCTTTTTCTTCTGCCACTTTTCAGTTTTCAAATGGAAGTCACTGGCAAAAAAATAGCTCGAGGCTACAATTTCATTGTTACTTTTAATTACTCATTTTTCAATTCAGTCCCACTCCTATTCATTATTAAACCTGTCATTCACAGCAGGCTTATATGCTGTATGCATAGTGTTGCTATCGTATACAGGCCTGTTCATTCTACACTGATTTACTGATCGACATGCATTGAGTGTTTTCTTAATTCCTATATGACAGTTTTACAAACGTATGATATAATGAGCTCTAATCAATGAATCAGGAGTTCCATGCCTCCAGCCCAGACCTAGGAGATACCAAAGAGATCAGTGAGAAGGGGATATTTCTGTACTAGAATACAAATGTACAAATGGCTCAGGTGATTCTGGTCACATGAGCCATCACAAGACTGGAGACTATGAGGAATTCTCTGGAATCAAAATAATTGCTGCAACCATTCAGGTTTCAATCTTTAGACTGAGCTTAATTGTGACTCAAGATATTTTTTTTTTAACATGAATGGATTTGAGGAAACTTGTGATTACTTTAGTGATCAGTAAAACGGAGATGACTAGTGATTAAGTGAAATAATTCAACTAAATGATCTTTAAAGAAACAAGCTCCTTGGCTGAAGGAAGAGAACTTACTGCTGTCTGTAACATATTTCAAGATCAATTTTAATATTTGAAGAACATTTCTGATGAAGTTATACTGGAAAGTTGCTTGAGATTACATTTCCTTCATCATTTAAAAAAAATGTTTTACTTTTTCATTGTCGAGTGGAGTTCCCCTTAAAACAGAGTGGGTTCTGGTACACTGAATGCTCTGCTGAGGCTAAAGGAAATACATAAATAAAGTAGAATGACACATTGCCCCTGGGGTGAAATCAGTGTGAAAAACGCCTGCTTGCCTGGTTTAACCGAGCATCTCCCAGAAACGGGTGTGCCCTTCCTTATTATGACAAGAGAAGCAGTCTGAAGCCCATGTTGCACAATCCTGACCTGCTCTAGAAAACTCATCTGCCCAAACAGGGTCCATTTTACTTTTACATTGGCAGCAAATAATGGATTGGGATGTAACAAGGCTGACTTACAACCCCCACCCAACAATATGTACTGGCTAAAGCAACACTGATAGAAGTGAGAAACCATTACATATATTACAGAGCTTCTATTTCCCTTATACAAGGAGGACAGGGACCACAAGGTTCTAAAAAATGCACTTATATAGGCTGCATGGATTCTGTTATTGTAGCCCTGCCAGCTGGACTATGTAGAAATGTCACTGATCTTTTATTGTACAAAGCACAGCACGGAAGAACATTACTTCTAGTCACTCCATCTAGCCCATCTCATACTAAAATAAATAATTCACAAGGGCAGCACATTGAGCAAAAACATGTAGTGCCTTCATGTAACCTGATCACTGTTTTTAGTAAAAATTATATTTCTACATGGCAAATAATTTACTAGTAGGTGCAGTGGAATAATAGAAAACCAACAGACCTATCAGTCATGACATGCATGCTGCTGAAATTGCAAACTGGAGACAGCTAAATAAAAAGCTAAATAACTCAAAAACCACAAATAATTTGTGACTTTCGGCGCATACGCAGTAGATCCAACCGGCAAATGCCTCCTACTGCGCGTGCGCCGCCAAATGCAGGAAGAAGAGCGATCGGACGAAGATGACTCCCGTGAACACAGTAACACAGTAAAAGAGGAGGGATGACTAACAAGTTAGGGGCATTTGCCCGGCGGGGAGGTAGGCCAGGGGGGAGGAGGGCCTACAAGGGGAGGGGTTTTGCGCCGAAAGGGTTTCCTTCTCCTTTAAGGAAGGAAGGCAGCAAATGTTGTGCATGCTGGTTATAGTGCTGGGCAGTGCAGTGTTCCCAATGCATTTGCATGTTTGGAAATGAAAGCTATAAAATAGCTTTTAATTAAAAAAAAACAAAAAAAAAAAACACACACACACAACAAGGGAAAGTTGTGCTCACCACTAATTTTTAAAACCATTAGCCGGGGGTGCAAAGAGGCTGTGACCACAAAATACATATAGACAAATACAGTCCTCTGCACTCAACCCATTATCAATATATTTAAGACAGAGACATTTTGTGCATACTGCTACTGAAAAATGCCTTACCCTTTAAACAAAACAGGGATTGTTTGTCCATATATATATTTAAGCTGGCCAACTACGTCAAAGTCATCCCATGTCTGAATCAGATGAAAATTGAGCATAGGACTGGCCAGATAGATAGATAGATAGATATATCCTCTGATGCAGCACCTAATGGCATGAATTGAGTGAGGAGAGAGTGGTCAACATGAGGTATGCAGACAGGAGGAAGACACTGTCTTGTGGTATATTATGATGTAATGCCTTTACACCGATTTTCATAATTTGAAATTATTTGCTGTGGTGATTTTGCATGTTTCACTGATTAATTGATATGCTATATACACACACACACACACATTACATGTTCTTATATATATATATATAATATATAATATATAATATATAATATATAATATATATATAATATATAATATATAATATAATATATAATATATATATAATATATAATATATAATATATAATATATAATATATATATAATATATAATATATAATATAATATATAATATATATATAATATATATATAATATATAATATATATATAATATATAATATATATATAATATATAATATATATAATATATATATAATATATAATATATATATAATATATAAATATATATATATATATATATATATATATATATATATATATATATATATATATATATTTCAGTACAGTGAAAGCACTCACGGCATTGACCCTTCAGATATATATCAAAATATTTTTATTAGTTAATAAAAATATTTTGATATATATCTGCAGGGTCAGTGCCGTGAGTGCTTTCACTGGACTGCTATCAATGAATTTGCTTATATAGAGTAAATCGGCACTCACCAAAGGAGCCTCAAAGGGCTGTGAATTTATTCCTCAATGTTTCGGCTAACAAACTGTAGCTGTCCTCAGGAGGTCGGCTCACCTCCTAAGGACAGCTACAGTTTGTTAGCCGAAAGGTTGAGGAATAAATTCACAGCCCTTTGAGGCTCCTTTTCTACAAGAAGTCCTGTGAGTGCGGTCTTTTTTCATTTATTATATGTAATTTTTTACCAGCACCCAGGGGGGGGGGGGTGTGTGTGTGTGTGTGTGTGTGTGTGTGTGTGTGTGTGTGTGTATATAAATATATATATATATATATATATATATATATATATATATATATATATATATATATATATATATATATATATATATATATATATATATATATATATATATATAGATATATATATATATATATATATATATATATATATATATATAGATAGATAGATAGAGAATCGGCACTCACCATTCACTTGCTGGGTGCTAACCAATCAATACTTATTTATGCACAGTCCATGAAAGCACTCACAGCAGACGCCATCCAGCGTGTATACACGCTGGATGGCGTCTGCTGTGAGTGCTTTCCTGGACTGTGAAAATATATATATATATATATATATATCTCTCTCTCTCTCCTAGGGAATACATTACCGCCTGCCTATACTGCCACTATTGCTCTGGGTACAAGTGCTATGGAACTACCATGTAGTACAGTGTTAAAAGAAGAGAGAACAACCTACACATGAAAACAATGCTGCAAAAGCATGGTTTATTAACTTATTTCAGACCTTCATTCAACTCATAATAACTATATTAAAATGCATGCATTGGTGCAATGGCATCAGGAGTGGGACTCATTCGCTTACAAGAAGTTTTCACACTGAAGTCACACCAGCGTCTTCTCTATACTGTGCACACATCCAGCACAAAGCTGCAACTTCATGAAACATGTGTAACCGACTGTTATGGCTCTTGCTGGGTTTGCGAAGCTGTGAATCTGAAGCAGAACAAGCGGCTATTTTTGTCACCTCATTCGCTATGGAGTGCTGAAGTTAATAAGTGGGGAGAGTCGCACCAGCAAACCAGTCATTCGCTAGGGAACTGTATCCTTCTCCGAGTTTCACGTAAAGTGTTGCCTTTTCTTCTAAATTCTAAACACTGATGAGAAGGCAGGAACACATGATCAACTATTAACTCTTTGTGCTGGCAGGCCATACCAGCCATTAGTGAAATCACACACTGTCACAAGAACAAATCTCAAGTGGAAGCAAAGAATTTGAAGCCTCATGCAAAGCTCTGGATTAAGTTGCCGAAGCAGCTTTGTGGTTGCCCAGTATCCATGTGGGCAGCCATATGCCATGTCATCTCTTGCAATCTAGGTAGCACACAGCAGCCTTGCAACATCCAACAGGAAACACCAACAAGGCCCATAAAAACAGGATGGCGGCTCACATGCTGATAAATCATAGAGTTTCAATGGTTTGCTCTCTAGAGGAAAAGAAAAGGCTTGACGAGAGAGATTTATGACCATTGCAAAATTAGCTGTTATTTTTCTTACAGAAAGCAACTTTTCTTTTCACAGATACAGGAAGGAGCAGGCTGAATTGTGCAATTAATTGAATTTATGAGGAGTATCAGCAGCCTCCTCCATTATAATCATACATGAGAGTCAATACACAAGGTGTAAAACCTACTCTTGTTTAACAGACTTATGTGTCGACACACAGTACAACTGTAGCCATTTTCTAAAGTAACTGTGTAGGTGATATACAGGCTGGAGACTCACACACTGCACCACTGCATATGCCATGAAGGAATAAGGACAAGATGGTGATGCAGCAGAAGGCCCAATATTAACTGGGCAGGAGACAAACAGTACAATGTGCAAGAAAATCAGTTATACGGATGAAACATAATAGGGCAAGAGATTTTGAGACTCATTTTCCTTGAATTTCACTGCCTGCATCACTTTGGACCTAGCAACAAAAAGGCTATTATTCTGGCTTTTGCTAATGGGTGTGCTATAGCACTGTAGTCTGCCTTAAAAACAAACCAGTGGGGTAACTAGATGTTACTGGGCCCCACAGCTTATTAATTTTAGGGCCCCCAACATATCCAGAGGTTGTCCTGTTTTACCAATATATGTTGATCTTTATTTGGGCCTCATGGGGCCCCCTATTCCTCCCAGCCCCCCTGCAACCGCATGGTCGGCTTCCTCTGTATTTACACCCCTGAGTATGACCACTCACAAGCAGTACATAGAGATATGATATGTAAAGCACTGACTGGAAGATGAACAATGGCCATTATGTTTTCCTGAATATTTTCAATGCATTCCAGCCCCATGCATTTGCTGTGCTTTCCTGTGTATAGTGCAGGGGAGAAGGTTTATGGTGCCGGCTACATACATCTCCCTGCCTAAGCCATTAACAAACAGGGGTTGTCAGTCTTTCCTATCACTTATCTCTTCCATTACCAGTTCCTTTCATTCTAGCTTCCAACCCCCAATAATAAAAGTCCACACGCCTACCTGACAGGCCACAAACCTAAATTGTTCCATTGTGAGGGGTGATTTTACACCACGACGGTTTCTTCAGTCTGTGCTTGGGAATCAACATAATAATAAAGTTAAAGGGATACTGTCATGGGAAAAATGTTTTTTTTTTTTTTTTTTTTGTTTCAAAACGCATCAGTTAATAGTGGTGCTCCAGCAAAATTCTGCACTGAAATCTGTTTTTCAAAAGAGCAAACAGATTTTGTTATATTTAATTTTGAAATGACATGGGACTAGACATATTTCAGTTTCCCAGCTGCCCCCAGTCATGTGACTTGTGCTCTGATAAACTTCAGTCACTCTTTACTGCTGTACTGCAATCACCCCTTCCCTTTCCCCCCCAGCAGCCTAATAACAAAATAATGGGAAGGTAACCAGATAGCTTCTCCCTGATACAAGATACCAGCGCTTTGGTGGATCTGAGAACAGCACTCAATAGTAAAAATGCATGTCCCACTGAGACACATTCCGTTACATTAAGAGTAAGAGAAACAGCCTGCCAGAAAGCAGTTCCATCCTAAAGTGCTGGCTCTTTGTGAAAGCACATGACCAGGCAAAATGACCTGAGATGGCTGCCTACACACCAACATTATAAATTTTACAAATACACTTGTTGGTTTAGGAATGAAATTTTATATGGTAGAGTGAATTATTTGCATTGTAAACAGTGTAATTTAGAAATAAAAACAACACCATAAAAATCGTGACAGAATCCCTTTAACAGCTGGTTGAATATACGTGCCACAGGTATGATCCCAGTTACCCCTTTGTGGACTTTGCAATAGCAATATCATTATACATTGTAGCATATAGTAGTGGCTTACTCAGTGCTTACTCTGATGCTATTACCACATCACAATCAAAGTCATTTCTAAATCATTTCCTAATATTTTTTTGTGCATCACATGCCCCATTCTGTGCATCACATGCCCCATTCTGTGCACAAGAGTCCCTATTCATGAACATGATGATAAAGCTTATGGCGCCTACTGCACATTTTGAGAAGAGTTATTTGCCTCCTAATTCTGAAGACATAATATCTAGGTCAGTGAATGCAGCTATCTCAGAAGAAGAAAAACGGTGAAGAAAAATCTGCTGAAATCTGTTGACCCCAAATTTGTGTGTAGTTCCAAGGTTTTCTAACGGTCGTCGAAAGCAGCTGCCAGCAGAACGGTACAGAATGAGCAGCTGTTCCCTCCCTTATATGTAGAGCACAGGTACTGAGAAACAGCAAAGAGAAAACACTGTTCCGCCTTAGCATTTCAAACAGAAACCAGCAATCATAGATGAAAACACAGCTTATTACATAGAGATACTGCTGAACCAACATTATCATGCCAGGGAATACAATCCCAACAAGCAGGGGGTAAAAAAGAATACCTTTAACCCAGGAGAATTAAAAGGTTTATTGGCAAAGCAACCTTCTGCTCTAATACCTTTACTTAATTAAACAAGGCTACTGACACTTTGGGCTTATGGCCTACTATTACATATGGAGGAGAGAGCTGAAGAATAAATTAGAAAACATTTTTTTGCACAAACTCCTATTTTTTTTTGTTTTTTCACCTTACATGGCAAGCTTGGGGTAGCTTCGTAACATGTTCCAGTAACCCCAGATAGCTATGAGAACTGACAAACTCTTGCATCAATAATTTGAATATGTTTTCACATTGGAGCTGGGGTGCTAATCACACAGAGCTATCAGCGGTGACACCCTACTGTTCTGCATTGTGATCAGCAAACTTGTTCTTTATTAAGTGCTGTTCCTTCTCAGCAGGGGGGTTACCCTCAATAACAAAAGGTTTTCAAGTGCTCTTAAGATAGCCATACATGTGCAGTTCCACTCGTTTGGTGAGCCTAACTTAAGTAGGTGATATCAGGCTGATCCAATTGTGAACACTAGGGCCCAACAATCAGATCACAACAAAGGCAATGCAGGAGGTCCATGCTAGGACTACATCATAAATACAATGAGGTCCTTGATCTAACAGGATTTTTTAACCTGCCAATTCGACATCTGGCCACTTTTTTTTTTTTTCTCGGGGGAAGCCCAATGAAGGGCCCCCATACACCGGCCAATAAGCCACCAACTTGGTCCGTCGACAGCTTTTATCAGCCTGTGTATGGTCTTTGGTCTTTTATTTAATTTTGAAATCTGACATGGGGCTAGACATACTGATAGTTTCCCAGCTGGCCCCAGTCATGAGACTTGTGCCCTGATGAAGGGTGGGTAAACCCCCCCGAAACGTTGATCTTAGTGGTGGCACAATAAACTTGGGTTAACCCCCATCTGCTTGAAGATAAAGTGTGTGCGGATCCGTAATTTTCTATATTCGCTGATAAAACTTCAGTCACTCTTTACTGCTGTACTGCAAGTTGGCGTGAAATCCCCCCCCCTCCCTTCCACCCCCCAGCAGCCTAAGGCTAAGGCCACACTAGGCGATAGCGCCGCGATTTGACTCGCGGCGACTTTTCGCCGCAATCGATGGGGAAACTTTTGCGCTGGCGTCTATGGGGAATCGCGAAAAATCGCCAGCGTAAAAACACACGCGGCGATCTTTTCTCTACTGTTGCTCGAAATTGCCTTGCTAGGCGATTTCGAGCGACAATAGAAAAAAGATCGCCGCGTGAACAGAACAATGGGAAGGTAACCAGATAGCAGCTCCCTAACACAAGAACAGCTGCCTGGTAGATTTAAGAATAGCACTCAATAGTAAAATCCAGGTCCCACAGCGACACATTCACTTACATTGTGTAGGAGAAACATCAGCCTGCCAGAAAGCAGTTCCATCCTAAAATGCTGGCTCTTTCTGAAAGCACATTACCAGGCAAAATGACCTGAGATGGCACCTACACACCAATATTACAAATAAAAAAATATATATACACTTGCTAATTCAAGCATGAAATTTAAAAAAATTTTATTCAATTTTTATTTTTTTTCAAATTAAATTTTATATGGTAGAGTGAATTATTTGCAGTGTAAACCGTGTAATTTAGAAATAAAAACGACATCCTAAAAATCATGACAGAATCCCTTTAGGCATACTAAAAATGCTAGGGGCTTTTGATTGCATGAGTAGAATGCCATGATGAACCTGTAACCCACCAGCTGAAGTACAACTCCAGGTCTCCCCATTATTACTATCTCAACAACAGTTAGCGGGTCAGAAAGTGGTCATTCCTCATCTCAGAAAAACAATGTGAGGCTTAAGAACCCCAGAGGATATCGGGCAAAATGCCACATTAATGGGCCAAAAAGTTTTCAACTTTTTTTTTTATCCAAGTTGGCTGGCAAAAAATCAACTTTTATATGGCCAGTTTATTTATCTGATAAACAGTTTATGTGTATCAGATAAATAATTTTATAATATTTTTAAATTTTTGAAAGAGTTCACCATCTCCATTTACATAAACTCTCCTGAAGCACCTTGTAATTGATAGTGTGCACAAGAACAACTAGAAACATGCACTATGAAGTACTAAGAAGTTACTAAGGGGATTCTATCACATAAAGGTGCCCAAGTGGGATTTTATTTTAAGTCACAGTTTTTAAATAAAATAAAAAATCGATTATAGATATCATAAGTCCCGGCATAGGCAAGTGTTGGATGTACATCTGCTAACTGCATGAGAACTGGAGCCATGCATACATGTTTTAAAGTTTGCAAAAGTAAAAATAATCTCCAAGTGCCAGGAGGCCAATATCACATAAAACTGGCAGACGGCATTTCTCCACTGTGTATATATAATATATAAATTGCCCACTCTGTCAAAAAGAAATTACATATAGATGTTTTTATATGCAATGGACCTAAATGAGAAACATCCAGGCCTCTCTATAGTATGCACGGTCTCCCCCCTATTTTTGAAAGAGTTCACCATCTCCATTTACATAAACTCTCCTGAAGCACCTTGTAATTGATAGTGTGCACAAGAACAACTAGAAACATGCACTATGAAGTACTAAGAAGTTACTAAGGGGATTCTATCACATAAAGGTGCCCAAGTGGGATTTTATTTTAAGTCACAGTTTTTAAATAAAATAAAAAATAGATTATAGATATCATAAGTCCCGGCATAGGAAAGTGTTGGATGTACATCTGCTAACTGCATGAGAACTGGAGCCATGCATACATGTTTTAAAGTTTGCAAAAGTAAAAATAATCTCCAAGTGCCAGGAGGCCAATATCACATAAAACTGGCAGACGGCATTTCTCCACTGTGTATATATAATATATAAATTGCCCACTCTGTCAAAAAGAAATTACATATAGATGTTTTTATATGCAATGGACCTAAATGAGAAACATCCAGGCCTCTCTATAGTATGCACGGTCTCCCCCTATTAATACACTTGTCTAGTCCCTGTATTATTGTACAGAAAACTATTCAGGCCATGCTAGACACAATGCTCAAGTGTTTTGCTCAGTTTGCAAGAAGTAAGTGACAATAAGCAAGTATCCTCTTTTTGCAATCTCGGCCCTACCAACAAACAAGCTGACCTTTCCCCACAACGGCAAGACCACAAATCAGCACATGTGCTTCAAGCACTCACACATAGACACACACACACACTTAAACAGAGACCCTCTCACACAGAGACCCTCTCACAAACAGGCACACGCACACAGAGACCCTCTCACAAACAGGCACACGCACACAGAGACCCTCTCACAAACAGGCACACGCACACAGAGACCCTCTCACAAACAGGCACACGCACACAGAGACCCTCTCACAAACAGGCACGCACACAGAGACCCTCTCACAAACAGGCACACGCACACAGAGACCCTCACACAGACAGGCACACGCACACAGAGACCCTCTCACAAACAGGCACACGCACACAGAGACCCTCACACAGACACACGCACACAGAGACCCTCACACAGACCCTCACACAGACACTCACACAGACACTCACACAGACACTAAGTCTGTTCATTAGAGGCACAGGGATTGGAGTCGCTGTTAAGTGAAATGAACAACAGAGACCATTATTGGATTTGATTATAGAAATATGGAAGCTGGATAGGAATCTATGGAATATATAAACAGTACATGTGAACACGCTGAAGAGGGTTCTATGGGTTTTTTGTGTTATTTGATGCCAATTGTTTAATTTTTACATGATTTTCTAGTACACTTAAAATATGAAGATCCAAATTACGGAAAGATCTGTTATCCAGAAAACCCCAGGTCCCAAGCATTCTGGATAACACGTACCGTGTGTGTGCGTGCATGCTTGGGACCTGGGGTTTTCTGGATAACAGATCTTTCCGGATTTGGATCTTCATATTTTAAGTGTACTAGAAAATCATGTAAAAATTAAACAAACCCAATAGGCTGTGAGGCGGCAGTGAGCGGCCAGTTACAAGGGGCAGCAAAAATTTGTTGTCTGGAAAAATGGGTTTCCAGACAACAGATCCCATACCTGTAGTAGTATATAGTAGAGTAGAATATATAGAGAATTGGATTATTGTATAAAGATGGAAGAATGGAAAAAGAGGGGGAAAAAGCAGCGTCAGAGACATTTCTTTATTGACTTACCTCGTGTTTCAGCTCTGCAATCTGATCTTTTAACTCTCTGATATATTGGCTGGAGTCGCAGTTATTCAGTTGCCCTTGTATTTTCCCTTCTTCTTTCTGTAAGAAATCAAAACCACTGTGACACACGATAATTCATGTTGAGCCTTTACTCAAACATAAAGCAACCCACCAAGCATTACTAATAAAGTTATTAATTAATTATCTGATGTCACATAACTGCCCTTGAAAGGGGAAATATACATTATGAGGGGTATTTTCCTACATGCAGTCACCTAACTACAATGTAGAAATGGCAAAGCTCTGTCTGACATTAGACTTAGGGGCAGATTTTTTTTAGGGGTGCAAAAAACAGTGGAATATTACCCCACACATCACCAGGCATCACTGTGTAATAAATGGCATATTTTTATTTTACAAAGGTCTGCAGAAGTGTAAAATAACGGCAGCAAATCTGTCGTTCACATGGAGTAAAATAAAAAAACACACCTTGATAAAGTCGCCATTTATATTAGACAGCTTTTTACACCTTTTTTCAAGCTGATTATAATAAGGAGTCTGCTTGCTGCCACTACCCAGTGATGACACACAATCTTTTAAAATACCCATCAAGAGTTTTGGTTAGTTTGGTTTTTCCTTTCTTTTTATTATTGTTGTATTCTGATTGATATCAGTATATTTGCATTTATCTCTAAAGATACAACTTATGCACCAAATAAACATACAACAGAAAAGAACAATGACAAAAAATGTACAATTATTTGCAATGTTTTGAAATGATTGTGATTTATTGTTAAATACATAAAGAGAGAGAAGTTAAAAAATATACCCATCAAGGGATGCAATCAATATAAAATATCACAATTATTTAAACAAAACGACAGTTTCCCAAAATATCTGTGGGAAGAAGGCACTCTCGCAAGCCATTTTCCTAGAAGCCATATGTGAATGAGGTTTTTATCCGAGAGTCAGTTAACAGACTTCCTTTAGAAAACAGGTGCACAAACATGAAATCAAGGGACTCCGGTAGGTAAGTCTGAGCAATATGCTCACTCATATGCTCCACTAAACTCAATACCACCAACGACATGTGGGGAGAGAATGCAATATCAATATAAAAAATAAACACAATCTCAAGGATAAAATAAATGACAGTGACATAAAAACAAAGTTTTTGTCCTGAAGGAACATTTTAATCTGAGATGCTTGGTAAAAAAAACAAACTAATTATCACTCTTATTTAATCAGATTTTATAGAGATGTAACAACTAATCACAATTTATCCAAAAAAGTAGTAACCCCACACTATCTGAATATGTTATTTAACCAGAATTGATTTAAAACATTAAATTGCCATTAAGGTGCATCAATTAGTGAAAGTGCTCAGTGCTTCTTGTACTGTGCAATGATATATAATGAATTCAGTGCTAACACACAAATCAATTCATCTTTCAATATAAATATCATTTCATTTATGAATTCATTTGAACCATTTAAGAACTTATTTTAACCATCAACTCTAGTTAACAATTCATTAATTAAAGTGCCAGTGCTTACATAGAATACCATTTAATTTATGAATTATTTTTAACGCTCAATTGATTAAAGTGCTAGTAGAAGTATCAACGTTGTTTTTAAAAAAAGAGGAGTTTTTTTTTTTTTAAAAAAAAAGGAGAAATCAAAGTAAATCAAAATAGCTAGCAATTCATGATTAAAAGATTGAAAGTGAAAATAGAATAGAGGTGGAGTTGTCCCAAAATCTCATAAATGAGGCTTGTTTCTAACCCTTGGAACACAACATGGGGAGAAAGGCAAGATGCTGGGGACTGCGGTTTCAAATATTAATCTATTGAAGAACTATCTAAAAAAACGCAAACCCCCAGTGCCTTAAGAGTAAAAGAGATTCGGAGAATGAAGCGCTGCTTAGAAGTATTAACCCAATTCTTTGTGCAGCTATCAGGCGCTGCAATAGGTACTGAAGGCTTTTAAAATTGTTTCTAAAATCAAAAAGAGCGGAGGCTTGTCGACACGCGTTTCGCGTTAGCTTTCTCGAGGCAAAATTTGAAGATTGCAGCACAGCAGTAAATAGTGAAGTTTATCAGAGCACAAGTCACATGACTGGGGGCAGCTGGGAAACTGACAATATGCCTAGCCCCATGTCAGATTTCATAGCAGCACTATTAACTGATGCATTTTGAAAAAACATTTTTTCCCATGACAGGATCCTTTCAGCACCCAGAGTGTAACATTTGGAGTAAAAAAAAAAAATTTTTGATTTTGACTAATACCCCATATGTAACAAGAGGCACTAAAAGTAGAATAACCCATAGCCACAATTAATAGGTTTGCTTTTAATCAGGTGGCAAGTTGCTGCAAAACTCCTCTGTGCAAATGTAATTCGGAAAAGGCAAGAATACCTCAGTCAAAAATGTGCAAGTATGCATTTAAGTACGTTTTTTGTGCTGAACAGAGCTCTAGAATTCGAGTTTCAGACACTCAAATTTGAATTCACAATGTTTTGCTGTAAAAGAAAAGCCAAACTCAAATATTGACAAAACTAATAGTGATAAACATGCCCATTGATGTGTGCTTCAAACATTTTTGGAGAAGTCCAAATTAATTTTTTTGAGTTGTCCACAATGCAATGCTAATAAATTGTATAGGCCCACAGGGAAAGGGATTTAGGGTTAAATTAAAAAAAATAAAAGCTCAATAATGCACCAGAGCACTTACCCATCACAAAGAACCAACTCTTTGCTTTAATTCTGTAAACTATAGAAGGCTGATCATGAACAGTTTGTGTTGGGGGAACCAATGCTCTATGTATATTGTATAAAGGGGCTACTTAGCAATAGGTACTACAAGCAAAAGTAGAACCTCTTGGGCTTACAGCATTAAGAGCAATGTTAGATGCCTGGTACAACAGCACGAGCAACCAAACAAAAATCTATTATATGCAGACTGCTGGTTCAGGGGAAGAGTGGTGCACATGCTGTGGTGTAAATCTTGCAACTGCTAAGCTAAAAGGTTAGAAAGATTTCTTAAGAGGAGTATAAATTTGCATCCTGTTTGACTTGTGTGTAGATCTCAGCTGGCAACACATGAAAAGGAAGCATAGTTTCCTTTGCTATTTATTTTTTAAGGGAATACAGATGTTCAGAGGGGCGAAGCCACCAAATGAATACCGCATTTACCAATTACATTGAAATATTGAAGAACATGCAACTAGTGTGACAGGTGCATAGAAAATACAGAGAGCGAGTGATTGAAAGTACATTTGTTCTGCTGACAGTGAAAGTGTATTTACCATCAATCACTGTGGGAATACAGATAATATTCCCATGATTTAGTTTAAGGGTTTAACCAATGGAGTAAATTACAGAAATCATGTACAATATATTTTGCTGTAAAAATAAAGGATAATGAGTTTGTTACCTTATTCATTATTACTGAGCAATTTGCATTGTTCTGGTTAAAGCTCTCTCTGTAGCACAACAAAGCCTGTGGTGGACTGTTTGGAGCAAGCACTCAATGAAGGCAAACTTCCTCCATGCAATTGGTTCAAAGTGAAAAGAGTTCATAGCCTATGTAGTGTTGCCACCCGGCCGGTATTTTACCGGCCTAGCCGGTAAAATACCTGCCAAGGCCGGTATTATAAATTTACCGGTAATGTAGCTGCTGGTAAATTTGGAATACGATTAAAAGGAGCCCTCGGCCTGCCCCCAATCCCCTGGAACTTACCTTTTCTCTTACTTCTTCTATCGTCCGTGGTGTCTGTGTCGTGGCCCCGCCCCCTTTGACATTGCGGCCCGCCCCTTTTGACATCACGGACCGCCCCCTTTGACGTCACAGCCCGCCCCCCAGCAGCCGGTAAAAGATTTTTAAAAAGGTGGCAACCCTAAGCCTATGATTAAGTGAAAGCACAAAGCTGTGGAAACAAACTCTTTTAAAAGGTGAACTACCGCATTAAATTCTCAGAGTTAGTTTTATTTGTCCTAATAGTTTTTAAGATATAAATGATTTATGCTTTCTCAACATAACCTTTTCTCCAACTGGAAACAACACAAGCATGCTTTTTATCAGTGGTGCTCTGCAAATCATGGACCTATTCTGCAATCAGCCAGTCAGAGCAGGTAAAATCTGACAGCGAATCGGATCCCAGCATGAGTGTGAGGCTGCAGCCAGAATAAAAAAAAGTTAGGTTGGAGAATAAACCATTATATAATCAACTTTAAGGAAGAAAAAAAAAATGTATAATACACACACAATAGTTGATGGGTTTTTGTCAAGAAGTGATGGTTTGCCACTGCTAAAAGTAGGAAGAAGGTATTGAGAGTTGGCAGACAAATAGATCTTGCTGGCATACTAGCATGTCCTGGTGACAATCTCAATCATTAGTTGCAAGTGCTGAGTGCACAGTTACCTCACTACAGAATTTCAGATATGTTTGTGGTCGCTTAAGATGGAGACCAGATTTTTAGAAAATGATTTGTATCGGAGAGGGCATATAAATGTGGTGAGGTGTCCTCTTGTTGACTTTGTGGTGACTCATTTGAGTAACATAAAAATGAAATAATGCACTAGGGCTGATCTGAAAAAAAAACATGTATTTCCTGTAAAGCAGCAGATGGAAACTAAACCTTTCTGAGCTTGAGGTTTTGGTCTTTACAAGAGAATAACTTAGTATCTAAGAAGAGATTAGTACTAATTTAAGGGCACTGATTTTAGATGGAAAACAAATATTCTACCAGGATGGACATACAAAAATATGGTGCAAATTACTGCAAACTCCAACTACAGCTTTGTAATACAGACAAGTAAACCTAAGAATAACAACTTGTTCCCTAGATTGACAGCAATAAAAAAAAAAAAAAAAGGTCACGCTTGTATAAAAAAAATAACCACATAATCAATATAAATTCTAGCTGATACACAGTTGTGTTCAGAATAACAGCTTTCGCCTAGTGTTTATAAAGTGAATAAAGCTCAAAATCCTTATAATGGCTTTTATTTCTATACCCACAAATGCTTTGGGAACACTGCACTTTCTATTTCAAATCAAAACATGAAGAAAAATGTATGCAATCTGTGTTACTCCTTTACAGAAAGGGAATATTAGGCGGTTCCAAAAAATAGCAGTGTCTGCATTCATTTTTACAATTGCACACATTCACTGTATAAACTGAAAAATGTTTCAAGATTTTGCTTTCCTTTGAATCACTGAACTAATATTTAGTTGTATAATCAGTGTTTCTGAGAACTGCTGTACATCTGTGTTGCATGGAGTCCATCAACTTCTGGCACCTGTTACATCCCACAATTCTTTTGCATTTCTTGGTTTTGCCTCAGAAACAGCATTTTTTATGTCACCCCACAAGTTTTCTATTGCATTAAGGTCCGGGGATTGGGCTGGCCACTCTATAATCTCAGTCTTGTTGGTCTGGAACCAAGATGTTGCTCATTTACTGGTGTGTTTAGGGTCGTTGTCTTGTTGAAACTCCAATTTCAAAGCAACATGACCTCTTCAAGTATCAATTAATGATTCAGTTACACATAATCAGCAGCAAGCATGTTTGTTGACTGTTTGTTTTCTATTATTCTACTACACCTACTCGAAAATGATTTGCCATGTAGACATATAATTTCTACCAAAAACAGTGATTGGTCAGGTTAGTGATGGTGGTTTACTATTATTCTGAACACAACTGTACAAATATATTTTATAACTGCCAACTGTTCAGGTCTAGAGTCCTACTGGGTGGATCAGGGCAAAATATAGAATTCCAGTTTTTTCTGGATGGAGCTTTTCCCATAGACCGCAACACAAACATTATGTTTATTAATGGGTACAAGTGTAAGATAGAAAATAATGAAACCATGTTCATCACATACTGTCAGAAGTATGAGAATAGTGGCTAAATACAAAATAAATACAGGAATTCGTATATTTGAATTCTTTGCAGACTCTGGCAAGCAGAATTGTTCCCACTCCTTGTTTTGGCATAACAGATTTTACCTTCAGGAAAGTAGTTGTGCCAAGCAAAATTGCTTCACCAAGCCAGTAGGTATTTATACGATTATAAAATCATTCCCAGTATCTCTGCTGCTATAGAGAAAGGCTAGCAATAAACATTTTTTTTTTCCACAAAATGTCCTATTTTTGTCTTATTAGTAATGGCAGATAGAAATAATAATGCTCTGCAAGTGGGTTGTAGCCCTTCCCAAAGCTTCACACCGTGAATTATGCTTTTCTAAATGTAAGAATTGTAAAACAGAGAGCAGATTAAGTTGTTATTTGGGCACAATGCATAATTCTATATTTCACAGTTCTTTGTTCTGCCACAATCTTGTATGTTTTAACAGTAAAAATGTGGTAATGCAGGTTCTTTGGCAAAACCATGGGCAATGCCAGGGAGGTATGCACCACATTTCTCCGTCACCCAGTGTGTTATTAGGCTAGTGAAGAGATGCAAGAAAAAGAAGCAGCCAAGCAAATGATCACATCTTTTTATGTGGCTGATTTAGCAGGGACAAGTTATTTATAGTGGAACTGAAGTGATGCGGTTTGATAAATTAAAGGCCCGAGCTGTAGGGAGTACAAAGGTCAACTTAGGTGTCATTTTCACTTCTACGCTTAGGAGCCCTGAGCAAGTAAGAGAGGAAGACTTTCATGTAGAGAAACAAACCCCAAACACATTTTTATATACTCTTCAAACCACACAGACTCCTCTTTGGGACTTATAATATGTTTGTGTCATTTACCTATACTTTGTTCCTCCAAAAAGCCTTAAAATCATCAGCATATCCTCCCCTCTCTTTTTCTCCAATTTAATAAGGAATGTCTTTGTTAAAAGGTGAACAGACAGGGGAACCATCTGTTTAAAACTCGTTAATAGAATCCAGGCATATAGGGACCAAATAATCATACAAAAACAGAAGAATGCTTAGTTTTTTCACATTAGAGGTATGGGACCTGTTTGGGGTTTTCCGGATAATGAATCTTTCTGTAATTTGTATCTTCATGCCTTAAGTCTACTAGAAAATCATGTAAACATTAAATATACCCAATAGGCTGCTTTTGTGTCCTATAAGGATTAATTATATCTTAGTTGGGATCAAGTACAAGATACTGTTTTATTACATTTTTTAAAATGTGAATCATTTGGATAAAATGTCTATGGGAGAAGGCCTTTCCATAATTCGGAGCTTTCTGGATAATGGGTCTCCGGATAAGGGATCCCATACCTTTGTTAAATCTGAGAGCAGCAACTCACCAAAAATGACTGAATGCTGGCTTTCTATACCCTATAGCAAGTTTTAATTCAAGATTCTGTTTCCTAAGAAAAAAATGATGAACAGAAAATGTTCTCTTGCCGTTGTGTCTGTAACCTAAAAATAATTGAACACACAGATTTACAAGCCCAGCAGTAATATCTGTAGCAATGTGGGAGTTGCAATTGAGACAGACAAGTCAGAACTGACTGTTCTCTGAACTGACATTAGTGTGATAGTGTGGCCTGCAATTACACCCAAGTGTTCTTATTAAATACGTGTTTACACCAACTTAATGAATAAAATGTTTCTCCTCTCATTTACCTCTAAGAAATTAAGTTACTGTGAAGTTGCTAAAAAGCAGCCCTGTAGCCCAAAGGCTAAAGAAACTTTGGTTTTTCAGCCAATTTATCCACAGTGCAGTCCTGAGGTACGGTTTTAGGCAGATACTGGATAGCATTACTGAGTACATAGTTTAAATAGTCGTGTTGAACTTGCTTCCATAATGCATAGGTCCTGCATAGGTCCTGCATTGGTGGGAATGAATATCTTCACACCAAGGAAAATAAAAAAGCTCATGATGTTCTGTTGGTATACAGAACCTAAGCCTTTCATCAGGAGAACATGTACAACAAGTATAAAACTTAATTAACTTTTGAACCTCTTGAGCTCTGCATAAGCATTTGTGTTTACAGATACCGTTAGTATAACTAGGGATGCACCGAATCCAGGACTCGGTTCGGGTTTCGGACTTTTTCAGCAGGATTCGGATTAATGCCGAATACTTCTGTCTGGCCGAACCCGAGTCCTAATTTGCATATGCAAATAAGGGGCAGGGAGGGAAATTGCATGACTTTTTGTCACAAAACAAGGAAGTAAACAATGCTTTTCCCTTCCCACCCCTAATTTGCATTTGCAAATTAGGATCCGATTCGGTTCAGTATTTTGTGAAGGATTCGCTAAGTATAACCAATTTGAAGTGAAGGGGGGAAAAAGGAAAACATAATACCACAGGCTGGGGAGTTGAAACAAGAATAGATTATAATCTCTGCTATAAACCTTCATAAAACAAAATGTTTTACAGGTATTGGGATTGGGATCTGGAAACCTGTTATTTAGAAAGCTCAAAATTAGGGGAAGACAATCTCCCACAGACTCAACTTTAATCAAATCATTCTATTTTTTAAACAGTATTTCAAGACAATCCTATTGGGTTTAATTAATGGTTAAATTATTTTTTTTAGTAGACTAAAAATCCAAATTACAGAAAGATCCCTTATCTGGAAAAAAAATTCCCAAGCATTCTGGATAGCAGGACCCATACCTGTATATCCTAATGTAAAAGAGCAAAACGACTCAGAAGAACTGGTCAAGATTTTTTGCCTGTTAACAATATCGCAATGCTGGAAACAACTGACATTACTAGCACATACTGAAGGTGTAAATCGGCATGTGTATTATTATATCAGAGACTATTTATGGAATACCCGAGAGCAAGCAAGGTTTATGAAACATGGATGAAAAAAAGATTTCTATACATTATGTGTGGATATTAACATACAAGGCTCTTATTGACTAAAGAATTCTGGCTTTGTATGACAAGAATAGTAAAACAAACCACAGGTTTAATACACTGTGCCTAAATTGTCCACAGAACATTGTGATGAAATATAAATGTCCCATTTGGGAATACTTCCCTCACTGTCCCCATTGAATTTCTTTATAATGCAATCTGTACTGTCTTATGGCCCGTGTGTGCTTTGGCTTCCTCAAAACCAAACCCACTCATGCCCATTTTATGCAGTTCCTCTGAGAAGTTGCAGTGTTGCAACATCATTTGATTAAGGCCGAGCACCCGAGGAGCCAATGGTCTTCATAAAGTTATAGGTTCAGTTATATGTAAAACAGAGTGCTATCAAGAAATACCCTGGGCAATGCATGAGCAAAGAAGGCTTGTAAGTGCTGCAGCTTCGATGCATATTACTTCAGTGTAATGTACTGTAACCAATCAAAGCATGATAAATACTGAACTGTATTGTCAGTCCAAACCATGGTTTAGAAAGCACAGTCATCAACCTATTAATGCTACGTTGCACAGCCTGGGCCCCTCTACCCAAGTGGGCCACCAATGGAGCTTTTTTTTTATCATTCAATCTTTCCCCCAAACAAATTCAATGGTCTCTACTTCTTCCATCAACTAAATACACAGTTCTTTCATCACAACTTTCACCAAATATTTCAGCCTCTGCATCTCCCTTCCACCAGCAACAGGCATTTCTTCTCTCATCTGTATATCTCATCATTTAGTTACACGGTTACATAGTTAAGTTGGGTTGGAAAAAAAACATCAAGTTCAACCATCCAAATGAAACCCAGCATCCATACAAACAAACACTCACATTCTTTTATATATTCAAAATGTAGAGATCGCTAATATGATGAGATGCTGCGCTGCATTCTAGCACTAGCAAGACTTAGGGGGTTATGCAATAAGGAGCAGTAACCCATAGCAACCAATCAGCAGTTAGGATTTGCTGGTAAGCTGTTTAAAAGCAGACATCGTAATGGTTGCTATGGGTTACTGCTCCTGGGCAAACTTATTGCCTTTATTACATATGGGGATTGGAGTGCTAACATTTCACAGCTCAATTCAAACCAGCAAATGGATGGCATACATTATAGAAAATGTATTTCATGTATGAAGCAGTTCATAACTGCATATTCTCATTTGTAACTAAATACTACACTGACTAATGCTAATCCTATAAGTCAATATACATTTAATATAATGTATATACATTCAGAATAATAGCAGTGTGTTTAAAAAAAAGTGACTAAAGCTCAAAATCCTTATAATGGCTTTTATTTCCATACATGCAAATGCATTGGGAACACTGCACTTTCTATTTCAAATCAAAACATGACGAGAAATGTATCAAATGTGTGTTATTCCTTTACAGGACGAAAGAAAAGTGAATATTAGGCTGTTCAAAAAAATAGCAGTGTCTGCATTCTTCTTTACAAACCCAAACGTTCACTATATAAACAATGAAATGTTTCAAGATTTTGCTTTCTTTTGAATCACTGAACTAATATTTAGTTGTATAACGAGTGTTTCTGAGAACTGCTGCACATCTGTATTGCATGGTGTCCATCAACTTCTGCCACCTGTTACATCCCACAATTCTTTTGCATTTCTTGGTTTTGCCTAATAAACACCCCACAAGTTTTCTATTGGATAAAGGTTCGGGGATTGGGCCGACCACTCCATAAACATCAGTCTTGTTGGTCTGGAACCAAGATGTTGCTCATTTACTGGTGTGTTTGGGGTTGTTGTCTTGATGAAACTCCCATTTCAAGGGCATTTCCTTTTCAGCATTTTGATGTATTGAAACTGATCCATGATCCCTGGTATGTCATAAGTAGGCCTAACACCATAGTAGGAGAAACATCCCCATATCATGATGCTTGTGCCACCATGTTTCACTGTCTTCACACTGTACTGTGATTTGAATTCAGTGTTTGGGGTCGTCTGACAAACTGTCTGCGGCCCATAGACCCAAAAAGAACAATCTTGCTTTCATAAGTCCACACAATGTTGCATTTCTCTTTAGGCCAGTCAATGTGTTCTTTGGCAAATTGTAACCTCTTCAGCACGTCTTTCTTTCAACAATGGGACTTTGAGCGGGCTTCTTGCCAATAGCTTGGCTTCACATAGGCGTCTTCTAATTGTCACAGTACCAACAAATAACTTTACACCTTTGATCTTCCTGGAGCTGATCATTGGCTTTGCCATTTCAGCTATTCTTCTATCCATTCGAATGGTAGTTTTCTGGTTTCTTGCCATTTTAAAGCATTTGAGGTCATTTCATTCTATCATTTTCTGCACTTCTTTCTAGGTTTTCCTCTTTCCAATCTAATTTTTAATCAAAGTACACGGTTCTTCTGAACAATGTCCGAAACGACCCATTTTACTAAGATTTTCAGAGAAAATAGCACTATATGTACAACATTTGCTGCTGTAATTGACACCTGTTTTTTTCCCCAAAATGAATGACCTCACTAATTGAACTCCACACTGCTATTATTTGGAACAAGCTATTATTATTTTGAACATTGCTATTATTTGGAACAAGCCTCAATAAATGAATCAGCAGCATACATGTCATAACTGTTGGTTTTCTATTACTCTACTACAGCTACTAGTAAATTATTTGTCATGTAGAAATATAATTTCTACCAAAAACAGTGATCAGGTTAGTGATGTCGACCTGCTATTATTCTGAACACAGCTGTACATATAAATATATACACATATTACATATAAACTACAACTTCCTAGTTGAACAAAAACAGTAATGTATACCAAACATAAGCTTTTACATAACTTACCAGTAACCCATTAATTTAAGTTAAACCTAAAACAATAATGTCTCAGATTTGTTTCATTTTCAGAGCTCAGAAAGTGAGAAAGTTCAGAGGAGAGAGTTTCCTGTAATGGGTTAGACTTGTAAAATCTCACATTTTACAGGGGCTTCAAAAATAAACATGACGCTTAGCTGGTAAGAATGGGTGGCAGTGCTGTTTGTTTCACTTACTGTAAATATGAGGCCTAAGACATTGAATGCAATGAAAATGGATTTCTGAGCAAGTACCCAATAAACATGCCTAATTACCAGACCAACAGATATCCATACCAATACATGCAAAGATATTCATACTTAATTTCTACATGTATGACCAACTAAACCTACCAAAGGATGCTATTCATAGGTGATTTGCTTGGTATAAGTCAATAACAAAAACTACATTTAAGCAGGAAAGGCATTATATGGTTCACATACAATATCATTGCAAAGTCTTGCAGTGACTGACTCCTATAGATATTTAGGCCTTTGGCACATTTGGCTGTCATCAAATCTAAGTGAAAAAATAACTGTATAAATCTCTGGAAGGTACTAGTTCCAGGCCATTTTATATTATGCAAGAAGTTATTGGAAATGGTCTAAGCAATAATGTATATTTTACTGGGCATTAATTACTCAGATTTAGGTCCAATGTTTGTTACCTGTATCTCGAGCTCTGCTATATGTTGCTGAAGCTCAGCCACGGCCGCAATACTGTCTGCTTCTCGAAGCCGAACAGCCATCACATCCTCCTTGTTCTGCAAAAGAAAGAGGGAACATAAGAAAGGAAGATTGCTTAGATATTATTAATACAGGTATGTACGACCGACTAGCAAACATAGCAGCTGAAGGTTTAGCTCAATCAATCAGCAAATCTGCAGCCAGCTTTAATTAAATGGCTGATTTTAAAATTTTGCAATACATAGAAGCATCTTAGAAAGGAAAGCCTATACAGGTATGGGACCTGTTATACGGAATGCTTGGGACCTGGGTTTTTACAGATAATGGATCTTCATATCTTAAGTCTACTAGAAAATCATGTAAACATTAAATAAACCCAATACTCTGGTATTGCTTCTAATAAGGATTAATTATATCTTAATTTGGATCTAGTACAATCTAAAGTTTTATTATTACAGAGAAAAAGGAAATCTTTTTTTAAAAACATGGATTATTTGATTATAATGGAGTCTATGGGGGACAACCTTTCCGTAATTTGGAGCTTTCTGGATAATGGCTTTCTGGATAACGGATCCCATACATGTATACCCAAACTACTACATCTCTGGTTGCTGAAAGGTACTTGCCTATGCCCAACAGAATAGTCTGTGTTGTATGATATTTTATATTTATTCCAAATATATTTAATATGTCTATTTTGAGTGCAATATAAACTAGCCTATACGACAACATGGATGATAGGTGGCAGAAACAGGCATTTGCCAACAGAGAAAATGGCAGATTTAAAAGAAAAATTCTTCCTAAAACTTCTGCCAATTATCAAAAGTTTGGGATAATCTTAAAAATGTATGATTTAAGGGAGTTTTAAAAAATGTGTAAATAAAAAAAAAGAATAATGACAGTGTTGCATTCTCATTCTATTAGAGATGAATTCACTTTTGTGTGGCTGCATCATGTCGTACATCATGTCAGTGCAATTAGGTATTCGTTACACACATGCATTTACAAGTGAAAAACAAAATATAGTACAGAACACTATATAAGGTTAGGATAACAGCTCTGCAGAAATCAAGCAATATTCCATATTATGTTTTGTGTTCCCCCACCCCATGAAAAGCAGACGTAGCATATACAATATTTGCCAAATTATTGTGAGATTCAAAGTCTGATTGTAGCACAAGTCCTATATGATGTCAACTTTCCACTTCACAGATAAGAAATGATGTATTTTACAGTCAGTAGGACTGGCTCTCCACAGTGAATCATTTGTCTCCTTCTACTTTTAAGTTTTGCTTTCAGTTCTCTGGTTATTAGTGAGCTCCTTTTCTCCTTACCGGCCTCAACCACTTCATCTAGCTACTTCTGCCTGTAAGCCTACTTTATGGCACCACAATGGGAAAACAAGAATATTTATGTGTATGTTATATTTTAATTAATTAGATATTGTAGGAAGCTGTAGATGTCCTCAACATTTTATGGGGCTGTTCACCTTTTGAGTTAACTTTTGAGGGGTTATGTAATATATGGTGCAAAGTTTGCTACACTTCTCATTACCTATAGGAACCAATCAGTAGCATTTCCTGGTCACCTGTTTAAAAACAAGTATCTGAGTGGTTGCTATGGGTTACTGCTCCTGGGCAAACGTTATGCCATTTATTACATATGGGGCGAATTATGTAAAGAGTGAAAATCTGAGACTCTTTTCAGTTGGTTTTCATTTGTGTTTTTGGAGTTTTTTTGCTTTTTATTCAGCAGCTCTCAAGTGTACAATCTGAACAATATGGTTACTAGGGTCCAAATTACACTAGCAACCATGTATTTAATTAAGAGACTGATATATGAATAGGACGGAGCCTTAATAGAAAGAGGAGAAATAAAAAGTAGCAACAACTATACACTTGTAACCATACAGAGCATTTGTTTTTTTAGATGTGATCAGTGACCCCCATTTGAAAAATGGAAGGAGTCCGATAAAAAGGCCAAAAATTAAAAACTATAAAAAAAAATATGAAGACCACTTGAAAAGTTGCTTAGAATTAGCCATTATTTAACATACTAAAAGTTAACTTAAAGGTGAACCACCCCTTGAACACAATTAAAGATCCCTGTTTACCATTAATTTAATCCTAAATAAGTTTCAAGCTACCCCTATCCCAGACACTGCTACTTGACCCCCCTTCCCCAGTACAAAACAGAGGGTGACTGATTGTATGGGCCAGTATCTGCTCCAGAACCGAAGACAATCAGAGGAATAGGTTTACCTTGCACTCAATCTCAGCTTGTTTGCGTTTTGCTTCACTCAGTTGAGCTTGTAGACCTTTATTTTGGGCTGTGAGGTACTGCACCTTTGACTGCAGGCTGCTGACCTCTTGTTCTGCTCTTCGAAGCTGGTTGCTATTTATTTGATTCTGAAATAAAGACAACACAATGAAAAGTCACATACTGGCTCCTGAAAGCACTGCATACATTCACCCACAGATCTTTACATGTAATGGGAGTGTTATCATTTGTATTGTGAGACACTGCACAATGGTCAATGAGGAAGCATTGTATTTCGCATGAAAACAGGTAAAAGTAGGGTCTGATATTTTGAGCAACTATGCAGTGTACATTAAATATACATTTTCAGTGGTTATGTTATTTGAAAAGGTTATTACTATTAAAAGCAATATATGTCTGACTGTAAACATTTTCTGCACTCTTGGATCCGACACCTGAAACTAATGTTGCAAGTCAGCAGATTAAAACAGATCAAAAAAGATCTGCAAACATTAAACATTGTTTAATAGTTGGAACAGAAGGGGATAAATATTGCTTTCAATAGCGATCACATTTACAAACAAAGTTTAAATATCAATTAGAATTTTAAAGGGGAACTCCACACAAACACAAGCTTTTTGAAAAGTAAATATAATTGCAAGCAACTTTGCAATATAGATCAATTAAAATATATGCAGACTTTTCATGATTTTTATTGGTTTCTGACAGTTCCCTAAGCCTAGCCCCATGTTCTCCTGCTGATCTCTCTGACTACTTTGCTGAGCTGGCTGACTACTGTTACTTTGGGGCATGTTTACCAACATTGGAGATAAATATCTGGAGAGATTTCTGGAGATGTTGCCCATAGCAACCAATCAGCAATTACATTTAAACAGCCACCTATAAGTTAGAAAACAAAAGTAAAGATCTGATTGGTTGCTATGGACATCTCCAGAAATCTCTCTAGATATTTATCTCCAATTTTAGTAAACATGCCCCTTTGTATCAACAGCCAGCTGTCCTTAGCCTGCATCCTCCAAACCCTACAATTCCCTGCACACGTGATTTCAATAAGGAACAGAACATCACAGTGCAATGCATTGTGGGTTATGTAGTTCCTGCATGCTGTCTGTAAGCTGTTTAGTAGTTGTTACAATGTGTAACATCAGTGTTTAGTCTCTCCTTCCCTGCCAGGATTTCAAATGATGCAGAAAGAGAAGAACTTATAAACAGCTGGATTTCAGTATAGAAAATGGCATTTTATTCATACTTTTTGAAAACACAGGTAACTATGATGTGTTTATAAGGGGTTACTGTGTTATGTAGGCCTCTTTATCAAATGTTGGTTTGGGATAGTGCATGGAGAATATTTATTAAGCCACTGAAGCTTTTAGCAAGTTGCCTACTTGTTCTCTACTTAGAGCTCTGGACTTCATAACAAGCATCTCTGTACAAGAACAGTGATCTGACTGCTGCTAGTTAGTTTCATCAGTAGTTAGGTCCTGTCTATGCTTAAACATTGCCCTCCCTACTTAAAATAAGTAGTAACGAGCGAAAAAAAAACAACACAATGGGCCCCTCGTTTTCCATGGACAAAGTGCAAGAGCTCCAAGGGTTGCAAATAGCACCCCTTAGGGTCCAGGCACAAACCCTTTGTACCCGTAGAAATGTGTGCAT
>NC_054378.1:83919716-83969716 GCF_017654675.1 Xenopus laevis | reverse complement strand
CCGCCTGCATTCCATACAGAATGATCACAATCGGATCGGCTCGATATCACCCACCTGAATTTGGCGAAATCGCCAAACGAGCGGATGTGTATGGCCACCTTTACACAATAATGAAACACAGACAAATGATCGGTATGGGCCTGAGATTGTTGATTGAATATGCTTCATGTTGAAGCTATGCTCCAAGCATTCAGTCATGAAAACAAAAAGCGGAGAAATTACTGCACCCCCGCTAAAGGCCTCACTACTAGTTCTTTCTCTTACTTTCCCTGCAATCAGTCTGTTACCTTCTTAATTTCCAGGATCTTGTCTTGCATATCCTTCATTGCACATTGAGATTCTGCTTCTTTAAGCCTTGCATGAACCAACTCCTTTTCCAGCTGGAGCACAAATTCCTCACTGTACCGAGGGTTACATTTATGCTGTTAAAAAAGGACAAATTGGTTTAATGTAGCACCATAAACAATGGGTAAATGGAATATTCCTCTAGAGCAGAATTGCTGAAAAGCCTAATTCTAAAGACATCTACAGCATTGTATTCTTTATACAACATATTTATACTTGAAAGATAAAGTCATTGATATATCCATGGAACAGAATAGCCTAAATTGTGGTACCGGAAGTCTGGTTACATTTTCCCCTCTAAATCTATACAATATTTGTTTGCATGGAAATCAAGACCAGAAATAATGCAATAATGGGAAGTGGAACTAGCAAGGGTTTATTTATGAAACAATTGCTGCTTCTGCTGAAACTATTTTTAAAGCATGAGCATATTTCTCTGTGTGGCTGACAATTTCTCAGCCAGTAGCATCCCGTTTATTCCACCGGGACTTCTTTACTGCACTCCTATACCCGCCATGCTGTCAATACCCAGAGTTCTGGGCTTGGATGCTGTACAGATGCTTTTTCTGCTATTCCCCCTATTAAATGCAGGCAACACTGTTAAACCATCTGATAGTATCTGTATCCACAGAAACAGTATTTGCTAATCACATCTAATAAATCTTTTATTATACATTTTAGCATGGTAACACCCAGGAGGGGCTATTAATGGAATGATACACCAACATGGGGAACTCTTTGAAGAGGCAAGAAAAGTAAGCATGACGGAAAACAAAGAGGCGTCACATATATAAAGCTGGCCAAAGACGCAAAGATCTGATCGTACGAATCGAGGATTCGTACGATTTTCGAACCGTGTGTGGAGAGTCCCGACATTTTTCGTCCGGCGGAGATCGGTCGTTTGGTTGATCGGACAGGTTAGAAAATTTCTGTCGGCTGCCGATAATATCTCTGCGTGTATTGCCGATCGTACGATTTTCAGTGGGAGACTGTCACTAGCTTTGGTTGGACATAGATATCGTACGATTGCTGTCAGGGGCAGAACATTGCTGATCTGTTCTTTAACTAATCTGACTGGTAAGACTTTGATCTGAATGGTTAGTGGCGGGTCGGGAGATGGGAAAGTCCGATCGTTCGATGATTCGTACGATCGGATCTTTGCATCTATGGCCAGCTTAAGTCTGCAGGATTCTAGAAAGCACCATACTTGTATCAACAGAGGAAACTCATGCTTTCCACACGGCTCCTCATGAACTTAAATTACTAAATACCAATGTCATGGTAAGCATTTGGTCCCTTTTCTTAAAGGGATACTGTCATGGAAAAACATGTTTTTTCCAAAACACAGTTATTAGTGCTGCTCCAGCAGAATTCTGCACTGAAATCCATTTCTCCAAAGAGCAAACAGATTTTTTTTATATTCAATTTTGAAATCTGACATGAGGCTAGACATTTTGTCAGTTCCCCAGCTGCCCCAGTCATGTGACTTGTGCCTGCACTTTAGGATGGAATTACTTTCTGGCAGGCTTCTACTTAATGTAACTGAATCAGTCTCAGTGAGACTTGGCTTTTACTATTTAGTGCTGTTCTTAGATCTTCCAGGCAGCTGTTATCTTGTGTTAGGGAGCTACTATCTCATTACCTTCCCATTGTTCTGTGGTTAGGCTGCTGGGGGGGGGGGGTGATATCACTCCAACTTGCAGTACACCAGTAAAGAGTGATTGAAGTTTATCAGCGCACAGGTCACATGACTGGAGGCAGCTGGGAAATTGACAATATGTCTAGCCCCATGTCAGATTTCAGAATTAAATAAAACAAAATCTGTTTGCTCTTTTGAAAAATGGATTTCAGTGCAGAATTCTGCTGGAGCTGCACTATTAACTGATGCATTTTGAAAAAAACATGTTTTCCCATGACAGTATTTCCTTGTCATGTCCCTTACAGTCAATGGGATTCACTTCACAAAATGGTTTTTACTATATATACACACTATAAATAAAAAGACAGTAAATACATTTTCCTGCAACTTTCTATCAATGTTAATGTTTCATGAAAGAGCCCTTGCAATGGTGTCATTGGCCATCTATGATACTATCGATAAGATATTTGTATTAGTTTTGGTATTAGTAATAGAGGGAAAATCAAAACATATTTAAAAAAAAAATAAGGGAACGATTCACTGTGCACACAAACATACCAACAAACCATAAACGTTAGGTCACGAGCCAATTAACAGACAGAGTTGTGTCTTTTGCTTCCACACTTCTTCCTGTTACAGTTAAGGTGGCCATAGATACACAGATCCTATTGTACGAATCGAGGATTCGTACGATTTTTGGATCGTGTGTGGCGGAGATCGGTCGTTTGGTCAGGGTTGATTTTGACCCGACCAATCCCGCTGGAGCCCATTGCGCATCGTAATCGGATCGTTCGGCCATACGGCCGAACAATCAGATTACCCCCGATATAGCCATGCTCGTTAATGGCATATTGGGGAAAGATCCGCTCGTTTGGCGATGTTGTCAAACGAACGGATCTTTGCGTCTATGGCCACCTTTCGAGCTGTAGTATTTCTGGTCACGTGATCTCTGAGGAAGCACAGAGACCATCACAAAATGGTGGCTCAAGGCAAGAGATGTAAAAGGGCTTTACTTAAATATATAAACCAGTTTGCTAATATTCTTTAATATGTCACTTAATATGATGTAAACTATCTGTTGCTAAAGTGTTCATTTTGGGGGTATAATTTTCCTTTAAGGGCAAAGATAAGTGGTAGTTATTGACCAAAAGAAACTGGCCTGTTTTTCTGCTCAGTGAGCATGGTCCTGCTTATCAATCTCCACTGCATTCCGCCCAACATTTGAAAAACAGAAAGAGGGACACTTTATGGCCAAACCTCCTAATTACCATGTCCATTTTACAAAATTTGACAGGTTATGAAAGTTTGAACACATTTCTGGGAATTTTAGTGCAATGTTTTGTGTGTTATAACAGTTTTGCTAATGAAGCTGAAATTGCCCTTTAAAGGGGTTGTTCACATTTGGTTAACTTTTAGTATGACGTGGAGAGTGATATTCTGACAATTTGCAAATGGTTTTCATATATTTATTTTGAGCTATTTAGCTTTTTATTTAGCAGCTCTCCAGTTTGCAAATTCCACAATCTGGTTGCAAGTGTCCAAATTACCCTAGCAACTATGCATTGTTTTAAATAAGAGACTGGAATATGAATAGGAGAGGCCTGAAAAAAAAAAAAGTAGCAATAGAGATTGTATATTTGTAGCCTTACAGAGCATTTGTTTTTAGATGGGGTCAGTGACCATTTGAAGGATGGTAAGAGTCAGAAGAAGAATGCAAATAATTAAAAAACTATAAAAAAATAAATAAATGACTAGGCTTGGGTGAATTTGACCTGTTTTGTTTCGCCAAAAATTTGCCGCTGGCGAAATGTCGCAGATGCCCATTAAAGTCTATAGGCGTCAAAAAAAATTTTGACATGCGGCGAAATATTTTTTACATACTTTTTTTTTTTTTTTTTTTTGACGCTCAACGTGGCGAAACAATGCGAAAAAATTCACCCATCCCTAATAATGACCAATTGGAAAGTTGCTTAGAATTGGTCATTGCATAAAAATACTAAAAGTTAACTTACAGGTGAACCACCCCTTTAAGTTGTGAGTCAGTTTCACCAAGAGACCTGCTTATCTAAAATGGTTACAATTGTATCTTTGCTTATCTTAAATTGTTACAAATGTATCTAAGAGCAGGTGTTTAGTTTTCTGGGCTCTCTGCTAAAAAGCCTCTAATTTTAATAATGATTCAGAAACTTTGTATCTTTTTCTGGCGTCACAGATCAAAGAGAAATTCGGGACATTTCAGTAAGAAAGTCAGGACTGTGGGCGGAGCGGGTGCAGGTATGGGGGACGAGTTAACACGGAACAGATGGAGTGATATAGTTGGGCAGGTGCAGGGAGGACTGTGCACTGGGTAACTGTTAAAAGTCAAGGAACAGGGGTGGTTTTAGTCCCACATTCAAATGCCCTTAAAGGATTTTAAAATATCTGGGGAGAAGGAGAAGGCTCTTTGGTTAGACAACAGAGAAAAGATGACTAACTCCAGGAGAACAAATCGCACACAGCAAAAACAAAGGTTGTACCTCAAAACATATAATAAACATCCAGAAGAAAAATAATAATCATGTCAGGTCAACTTAACAGTTTCATTGTTGCGGTTACTGGTGCATGGACAATGGGAAGGAAGCAGCATTTTATGCTTGGTATAGATATGTACAGCTAATGTAACTACACACTGAATGAACTCATCTAGCTGCATCACCCTGTGTAAACGAATCTGGCCATGTATAATTGATGTGAATCTAGCATTACACAGTATAAGCACACGCATATGAAATGTAACCAAAAGGAGAGATTTCACTGCACCAAAATCTGTCACATCGCTACACAGCACCCCCATAATGAATTGCCTAGTCATTCTTAAAGGCTGAAAACCCCAAAAGGTAGATGGGGGATCTACCAGTAGACCTTTAGATGGTGATCAGTAGATCTCTGTCAACAAACAGCTTGTCTAAATCATCCTCATTCATTCAGATAATTATTATGCTATGGTCACAAAATAAATAGAGGTCTATTAAATATAGCAATATATATTTTCCCATTAATTAGTATTTAAGTAATATTTTCCATGGAAGAGAATGATAATGCAGAACCCCACTAAAAGTAGATCTCGCATTAGTAAGTATGGGCACTTCTCCCTTAACGGTTTTATAATGCCATCAACAGACAATATCTGGTACCTTTTAGGTCTATAACCTCCATATTCTTCCTCTACTGGAGCTGAGGGTATGACAGCCTGTTGTCCAGGTGGGGTGAATATACCAATGATGGCAGGAAAGTGATCAGGCAAGAATTTCTAAAATCGCTCATACTGAGACACTGTGAGAATTGATACTCTGCTATGCACATATATCATTTCTTATGTTTTGCAGGCATATGTGGGGCTAGGGTTGCCACCTGTTTCATTTTTACCTGGAGAGCCCAGTTTTCGGTTTTTCATATTAGGAAATCCAGACAGGACTTTAAAATGAATGGCGATCCACCAATCAGTGATCACCATTTCTTAGCTATGCCCTGTCATCATGGACATACCTCCAGACTGGCACCAAGCCTGCCCTTGACATCATACTCCTGCCCCCGATGTCACAGGACCCGCCCCCTGTCCAGTCTTCCTGGTTGCAGAAGGTGGCAACCCATGTGGGGCAGGCACAAGCATATAGCCCCCTAAATGCCCCAGATTGCCTGTCACATAGATATGAGTCATTAAAGGGATAAGTGTACGGACCAGCCCCAAATCTAACTGATCATACCAAAACATGGTGACACTGCAGGGCATTGCAGTTGGCAGCAGCTGCAGGTAAAAAGCCAGCCTGGTTGCACCTCTGCCAGATGCAGAGTGGGCTGTTTGAGACCATAGTTGTCCAGATTGGCAATCTGTGGATTATGGCAAATGCCAGAAGGGCTACTGTAAAATGCAATAGACGCTCACTATTTATGGTGGGGGCTGTTTAGGCCTCGGTGTACCTGAAATGTCAACTACTTTGAATCCTAGTCCACACCTGGGTGCAGTGGGGAAAGTGTGTGTTACTACCATTTAAATCAGAATGCATAACGTACTTTTAAGGTTCAGATCCAAGTTCTCTGATCTCAACACCACATCTAACCTTTGCTTTCTTTTAAAAAAAAAAAAATGCAAAAAATATTCAGTATAATCCAAGCAATCGTGCAAGAGATTAAAATTTATTACTAAGGATTAACACTTGTCTCTTCCAAATGTCCAAGACAAATTATTGAAACATATGTGATATTTTAAAATAATCTAAGTATCAGTATTCCATCAGTTTCAGGTTGCAACATGAAGACAATGCAACAGGGTAACAAAACGACATTTAAATGGAAAGAAAATGATTAGACTTATTGAACACAGGCAGTTAATTCCATCCACTTCTTTCAATTTAGTGTTCCTTTCTTTCTTCCTTTAGTGCAGTTGTACACTACTACACAGTAATTCTACATCTCAGGTATAAAACAAAAGCAATTCTAAGGCATAACATTGGATTTCTAATGTAAAAGGATACACCCCCGCTTTGTATTCAAGTGTGTATTATGGGCAGCTCTACAATTCTTGTATTTTTGTTTTATCCAGTGTTAATGGAGAAGGAAAGGTTAAAACTTGGTAAGCTTTATCAGAAAAGTCTATATAAATACACCAGTAAACCCTCAAAGTAATGCTGCTCTGAGTCCTGTCAAAAGCAACACCACATTTCTTTCCTTCTATTGTGTACACATGGGCTTCTGTATCAGACTTCCTGATTTCAGCATAAACCTCCAGGGCATGGCTTGAGCATGCTCAGTCTGCTCCTCTCTCCCCCTCCCTGCTGTAATCTGAGCCCAGAGCTATGAGTGATCGGGGTGAGACTCAGGCAGGAAGTGATGTCACACCAAGCTAATATGGCAGCTGCTATCCTAAACAAAGAGAGAGAGCTTCTAGAGCTGTTTACACTGGTATGGTAAAGCATTCTACAGAATAAATATAGCATTTTAGCTTGCACTATTGTAGCTAACATATTGGCAATAAACTGCCTCAGTAGCTTTCCTTCTTCTTTAAGTACATACTGCAGCCTTACAGCACTGAGAGATCACTAATGAGACCAAAATAAACATTTATGAAAATGGAAAGCAATACAAATCAGCATACAATCAAGTCAAACACAAAGCTATTAATCATCCAAATACATTTATTAAAGAGATACTGACACCAGCAATTAAACTCTTTTTTACATCTATCATCATACTGGCTTTGAAAGCAACTTTATAGCTTTGCCATAAAGTATTTGCACAATGCTGTTACATTACCTGTCTGATGCCCCATGTTCCTGTATGAGGGGGCTGCCATATTTGTGCAGCAGTAGCCCGTTAGCATTAGAATCTCTAACTCACAGTTAGATGGGACAGTCAGGTTGGCAAAACAGTCAGGTTTATAAACTTCAACTAACTATTAGTTACAAAAACAAACCTCTCGGCAAACTCTTAACGTACAATCTTATTTTAAAAAGTCTTTTTTTTTTTCAAGCTTTTTAGTGTCAGTATCACTTTAAGGCTTTATCCAAGCTCATGTTGGTTTTTTTTATATAAATAAAATATTAAGCCCCCATAGCTGTTCAGGTAAATGATGGTGGGCACTACCATTAATAAAAAAAAAAAAAAAAAAAAAAAAGGATAGCAGATATAAAAGTCATTAAAACAGATGAGAAAGTGGTGCCAGGCATCTTACCAATTGTCGCTGATGCTGGAGCTCGTTGATTGTATGATGAGCCTGCTCCAGCTTAGTACTGGCCTCATCACTTTGCTGTTTGATGGTGGCCAGCTCCCGTTTTATAAGGTAGTTTTCCTCTGCCTCCTGGGCCCTTGTCACTTGTCCCTTCGGACATAATTTTATAGTTTTGAGCAATCCAAGTCAGATGCAAAGAAAGCTTCCTTTCCAGTGTTTAACTGTGAACTCCCCAGGAGCTTTCACATTTACAATTATGAATGAGAACCGTATTACTGGAAATGACTGGGGGAAATTAAAAAGGAGCAAGCAGAATGAAGGTTTGCGTTCGGATTAGGATTTAGTACATGCACAATGACGAAGATGGATCATGCGATTGTTGTTAGTTTCGAATGTTGGTAAGAAAAACATTAATTCAACTTAAAGGGGTTGTACACCTTCCAAACACTTTTTTTTTCAGTTCTGTTGTTTTCAGATTGTTCTCCAGAAATAAAAACCTCTTTTCAATTGCTTTCCATCTTTTATTTTTTACTGTTTTCCCAAAGTTTTAAAGAATAATATTCCTGGTGTTTGAGTCTGGCAACTCAGTGATCCAGGAGCATCTGAACTGTTACAATTTGCTACATTTAGTTGATACAATCAGTGGATACATTTCTCAGCAGCATCTGTGGAATATTAGCAACTATTGTATCAATTCTAACAGCTGCCTGTAACGAAACTCGGGGACAAATATAACAAATGTATCAACTAAATGTAGCTCTGAAAGGCTGGGTCGCAGACTATTTAAAGCTGGCCATAGACGCAAAGATCCGATCGTACAAATCCTTGATTCATACGATTTTCGGATCAGGTGTGGAGAATCCCGACATTTTTCTTCCCAGGGAGATTGGTCGGTTCAGTCGATCAGACAAGTTAAAAGATTTGTCGGCTGCCGATAATATCTCTGCATGTATTACCGATCGGACAGTGAGAGACTGTCACTAACTTTATTTGACATAACTGTCGTACGCTTGCTGTCAGGGGTAGAACATCGGCTGATCGGTTCTTTTACTACTTTATTTAAACTGAAGGTTAGCGGCAGGTCGGAAAGTCCGATGAAAATCCGATTCGAATGATCATTGCGTCTATGGCCAGCTTTAAATAGTCGGCGACCCACCCTTTCAGAGCTGCTTTGGAAGGTGAAAAATTAAACTTTACACTTCAATATTAGAAAAATTGTCACAATTCGAAAATATAAAGTGAAAGTCTTTATTTCTGGAGAACAATCTGGAACCAACTGAACTGGAAAAAAAAAGTGTTTGAAGGTGAACGAGCCCTTTAATAAAGGTCTTGGCAAAATTCTTAATCTATACGGTCAAAGGGGTAAAACGCTAGATTAAGGCAACGTGCAGTATTTACTTTAGGTCATTAATTAAAGCTAAAATAAAGATTGGACTTTGGGTATTTAATAAAATGGATGCATGTAAAATATAAAGTAGGCATGCATCACTCAAAAGGAACTGGTTAAGTGAGTTTTGGTTATCTGTGGATAACATATTTAAAGGACAATACCTGGATCAATCTATCTGCCAAGGATGCACTTTCCTACAAAAAGGGAAAAATGCAGAAAGGAATTTCAGAAGAGATAAAAGATTAAATAAAATGAAGTGACTAGCGATAAAAAAATCAAGTGTGTGGCAGCAGAATGTAATAACAATAATAATACCTCCTTTGAACTGGGAAATACATTTGCAAGTAAAGATAACAGCAAGCAGGTTGGCTCCCCTCAAGGAAAACACAAAGCAACAAAACAAACTGCCTCACATTGCTCAGCTAATATTATACATTCTATAGTTTTGTTGTTACATGTTTTTTGCTAAAAGAAGAAAAAACTGCATTTGAAGTGCCCCAAGGCACAAGCCAGTATTTTACCTGCCACAATTTTACTCACTTACAATGTGGCATTAGACCACCCTAAAGAACTGTGCCCCAGCAAGGATCAGTTAAAGGAACAGTAACACCAACCAAAGAAGGTGTTTTAAAGAAATTAAAACATAATGTACTTTTGCTCTACGCTGTTAAAACTGGTGTGTTTGCTTTAGAAAAATAGTTTAAATCAGGGGTCCCCAACCTTTTTTTTTACCCTTGTGGATCATTCCAACCTAAAAAAAAAAAAAAAAAGTTGGGGAGCAATACAAGCATGAAAAAAGTTCCTGGCTATTGGTAGCCCCTATGTGGACTGGCAGCCTACAGGAGGTTCAGTTTAGCAGTATACTTGGTTTTTATACAACCAAAACTTGCCTCTAAGCCAGGAATTCAAAAATAAGCACCTGCTTTGAGGCCACTGGGAGCAACATCCAAGGGCTTGGTGAGATGTTGCTCGTGAGTCACTGGTTCAGGAACATTGCAGAATATAATGGTATTGCATTACAGATCTTAGCAATACCTCTCAACATTTAAAAAAATAGAAAGATGGACACAGAAAATTGCCGCGCATAGCGCATCAATATGTGACCATGCCCATTTTATGACCACACCTCCTAATTAACATGTCCATTGACAAAATTTGGCAGATTATTCAAGTTTGAACACATTTCTGGGAGTTTTAGGGCCATGTTTTGTGTGTTATAATTTTGCTAATAAAGGTGAAAATCTCTGTTCTTCTAAGAGACCAGCTTATCGTAAAGGGGTTGTTCATCTTTGAGATAACTCTTAATATGGATGTAGAGAGTGATATTCTGAGATAATTTGCATTTAGTTTTCATTTTTTATTCTTGAAGGTTTTTGAGTTATTTAGCTTTTTATTCAGCAGCTCTTCAATTTACCTTTTAAGCAATCTGGTTGCTAGGGCCTGAATTACCCTAGCAGCCATGCACTGATTTGAATAAGAGACTGGAATTTGAATAGGAGAGAGTCTGAATAGAAGGATCAGTAATAAAAAGTAACAATAACTATACATATGTAGCCTTAAAGAGCAATTGTTTTTTAGAAGGGAGTTAGCGACGCCCATTTGAAAGCTACAAAGAATCAGAAGAAGAAGACAACTATAAAAAATAAATTATGAAAACCAATTGAATGTTGCTTAGAATTGGTTGTTCTATAACATAATAAAAGTTACCTTAAAGGTGAACCACCCCTTAAAATAGTTACAATTCTATCTTTACTTATCTTAAATTGTTACAAGGGCAGGTGATGAGTGTTTTGACCAAAAAGCCTCTTATTTTAATTAAGTTTCAGAAACTTTGTATTTTCTTTTGGCGACAGCGTCGGATCAAAGAGAAACTCTGACTTTTTAATAAAAAGCTTGGACTGTGGACAGTTGGGAGGTATGGCTTACCTGTTATCTACTAAGTGACCTGTGACCTGCACCTCGTCTTCTTTTTCAGCATTTAGAAAGACTACTATATCTCTATATACACATGTATACACACACACACACACCTTTTACCAATACAGGGCAACAGTAAACTAAATTTGAATTTCTTTAAAATACTTTCATTTTTTTGCTTTTACTGTTCCTTTAAGCGATAGGATAGGCCTTTATCAGGTGATTCTAACTGTCGAATACAGTAGTGTAAGTCCAGCTGAACATCAAGAAACCAAAGTAATTTGGCTGAACTTGAAATATAAAGGTTTTCTTTGGCAGTCAAAACACAAATTTGACATAATCAAGTATAGAAATGGCAAGATGTTTTTCATTTTATTTGTATTTTTCATATTGAGTATTCTTTGCAAACAGTTCCAAGGAGGTAGAATGATGTATTAAGATTCTTAGGAGGGTCTTGCACAAGCAAAGATTGTTTACAGAAATAAAGAGTGCACAGTGCCATGGACAGAGTGAAGTCAATCAACAGCATGAAACATTGCAATGATCATGTATTCTTCAAATAGTTTGTTAGAGCACCATTAGGGATGCAAATCCTGGTTTGCCTGGGGCAGAACTCCTACTATAAAAGTCACACTGTCAGCTTCTATACACTAACCACAATATAAATTCAATCTGTGAGCCTCTATAGACTAACCACACCAGGCCCGGACTGAGAATTAAAATAGGCCCTGGCATTTCAGGTACACAGAGGCCCAATCAGCCTACACAGAGGCCCATACAGCCCCCACCAGCCCACTAAATACTCACTTTCTATTGCATCTTATAGCAGCCCCTCTGGCATTTGCCAGAACCCACAGATTGCCAGTCAGGGCCTGAACCACACTATAAATTCAATCTGTGAGCCTCTATACACTAGCCACACTATAAATTCAATTTGTGAGTTTCTATACAATAACCACAATATAAATACTAGCAATGTACAAGTCAGCTTCTATACACTAACCACACTATAAATGCAATCTGTGAGCCTCTATACACTAACCACACTATAAATTCTGTGAGCCTCTATACACTAACCACAATATATATTCTATCTGTGAGCATCTATACACTAACCACACTATAAATGCTATCTGTGAGCCTCTATACACTAACCACAATATAAATTCAATCTGTGAGCCTCTATACACTAACCACAATATAAATTCTATCTGTGAGCTTCTATACAATAACCACAATATAAATACTAGCAATGTACAAGTTTGACAAAACTTAAGTCATGGCTCCCTAAGCCACGAGTTCAGCAACACCTTAGACGACCAACACTCTTCTTCCCTGACTTTAATTTTTTTTTAATTTCTGGACCTGATTTTTGGATTTAGAATCCCTAATTTAACACATGAATAAAAGAAAAGCCAATGTTATGTGATGTTAAATAATTCAGTCACACAACTCAAAATCCTAGGCATGTGGGGTGGGAAAGAACACTGCAGGGAATATACAAAATGCATAAAACATACACCAATGAGGAGACAATATACCAAAAAGCATTTTGCAAACAGGTAATGCCATGTGCACCATAATGAACTAACAGTGAGTAATACAAAAGTCATTTCTGCACAGACAAGACTTGTCAACATAATGCATCCAGAGTACACACAGGGGCAGATTTAATATGTAGTGTAAAAAATGGTGGATTCATTTGGTACACAAAACCAGGCATTGCCGTGTAAAAATGACTTAATTTTTTTACGAGCTTTTTCTTTGATCAACTTACAAAATTTGGAAGCAGTGTAAAATAACGGAGGCAAATCTGGTGTTTCCACTGAATAAAATATCACACACCTTGATAAATTCACCATTTTACACCGTTTTTTTCAGTGACTTTCATTTTACATAATAGGCCCACAGTGTATCCGATAGCTACCTGCTGCATGAAGAAAATTGCAGCACTGCATTTTGCAATGGGAGGGCCAAAACATCAAGGGTAAGTATTTGGATTTGATTTTGTTCTTTAATTGACAGAGAGTGAAAGCAGGTCCCCTACAGATAAGCTATAACAGATAAAAAAAAAATTCAATGTTCTGTCCCAATCTGCTAGCAACTTGTATATTTTGTGCATTAGATGCAAGTCACTTTATGGCTTAGCCTGTGTTTATATCAAGTTGTTCCTTGTGATTATTACTAAAGTCGTCAAACCTCCATAAACCAGTGGTGAAACTACACTTTGAAGGGAAGCCAAATAAAAATATGCACTCTATGCCATTAGGGAGGCAGTTTGTAAAGACTGTTTTGCAATTGAATCTGTTTATGTGCAAACATGGGTAATCAAAAGACAGACTGACTTGACTGGATAACTTTAAACTGATTCTGTCATGATTTTTATGGTGTCGTTTTTATTTCTAAATTACACAGTTTACACTGCACATAATGCACTCTACAATATAAAATGTCATTCCTGAACAAGCAAGTGTATTTTTTTTTTTTTTAATTTATAATATTGGTGTGTAGGCAGCCATCTCAGGTCATTTTGCCCGGCCATGTGCTTTCAGAAAGAGCCAGCACTTTAGGATGTTACTGCTTTCTGGCAGGCTGTTGTTTCTCTTACTCAATGTAACTGAATGTCTCGCAGCGGGACCTGGAATTTAACTATTGAGTGCTGTTCTTTGATCTACCAGGCAGCGGTTATCTTGTGTGGGTGTGGTTATCTGGTTACCTTCCAATTGTTTTGTTGTTAGACTGCTGGGAGGCGGGGGAGGGGGTGATATCACTCAAAGTTGCAGTGCAGCAGTAAAGAGTGACTGAAGTTTTATCAGAGACAGCTAGGGACAGCTGGGAAACTGACAATATGTCTAGCCCCATGTCAGATTTCAAAATTAAAACGAAGGCCTCTCTAGAAAGTTGAGTAAAATTAAGTAGCAATAACAATACATTTGTAGCCTTACAGAACATTTGTGTTTTAGATGGGGTCAGTAACCCCAATTTGAAAACTGGTAAGAGTCAAAAAGGAGAAGACAATTCTAAAACTATAAAAAATAAAAATCGAAGATCAATTGAACTTAACTTAAAGGTGAACCCCCTTGGATCCAGGCTAGAATTTACATTACTAGTTTACACACATTCTTTTTCAGTGTTAAGGGGCCCATACACAGGCATACCCTGGCTGCCCACTTGCTAGAGCTACCAGTCTACTAGCAGTACATGGACCCAAGGATTGTTAAAATACAGTTAGACAAGTATGAAACAATGCGGTCGATGAACACATGGATTCTGTATGAAACTGATGGGCCTATGTGGGCCCCAATCAGAACAAGAAGATCAGCTCAGTCTACCACTCCACCCCAAACTGAGAACGTATACCATTACCTATGTAATATACATGCTACACAGAGAATATGCATGAACAACACAATGAATAGCAACCCAAAAATGTGTTTGCTGACCTGACTGAATGCAGTGGAGAAGGTACACACAGAACACACAGACATATTTGCACGGTCCAAGACCGAATGCAAGGAAGATGGTATATACAGAAATACATACAGAAATAAAAAACTACAGGAGAGGCTTTACTCTATTATTAAAGGGCTGGTAGATTAAATACTGTATTTAGCCTTAAAAAGAAATGTATACTTAACCAAATATTGTTAATAAAAGAAATGTAAAATGTGATATATTAAAAAAAAAAAAAAAAAAAAATTTTTATATATATATATATATATATATATATATATATATATATATATATATATATATATATATATATATATATATATATATATATATATATATATATATATATATATATATATATATATATATATATATACATATACACTGAGTGAACTACTGAATAAAAGCAATAATAGGACACAATGCCTACACATTTTATGGTGTTACTTTACCTTTAAGTAGGACTAACATTTCTGTTTTCTCAAAGACCACCTCTAAGAATTAAAATATGAATGATGGTTTTCAATCTTGAGCTCTTCATCTCTTGCTGAACTATAACTAGCACCCTAAAGATAGCCAGTGCATGTTACTGTGAATCTGGAGATTGCTGTTCAGCAACAGCTGGAAAGCAAGAGACTAAAGACCATCAATGTAAGCACTTTAATCTTTGTCTGTTTAACACAAATGAAAGAAGGTACAATTCTTATTAAAGCAGAGTAACTATCTTTGTTCAGAACCAAAATTTTAAGTAATCTACATTACATACAATTATCAGAAAAACACTGTCTACATTCAACCCAGACTGGCAAAGATGCAAAAAACAGCCGAGTTGGACCTCACTTATATGGTTCTGAATAACTGCTAATTTGTCCAGGAAATAGTTAAAATTCAGCAAGTTAAAAAACTATTAAAAATTATATGTTAAGGCCCCATAGACACAAATATTTCTCTTTGATGAACGACCGGTTTTAATGCAATCCAACCAATCCGTCAAATTATCGTGAGGTTAGTGGGAATTGAACGATCGTGCATCTAACGATTTTTCAACCATCGGTCAGAAAATTGATTGGCCAGGTTAGAACATTTTCATCGGTCACAGTATAATCTATTGTCCAACTGTTTGCAGGGCCAAGCAGGCAGCTACAGTTTTCCTGCCTTCAACTAGACAACATCGTTCGAAATGGTCTTTTTAGTTAATGGACAAATTGTACATTTAAACATTCGTTTCAAGATAAGCTTGGTCTAACGATAACGAAAAGATATTTTAAAATCTTTACATCTATGGCCAGCATTAGAGTGTCTGCGACAAAGGAAAAAGAAATAATAGCAAATGAATCCTTTAACTGTAGAACAAGTTAGATTCAGTCGCTATTCTATTTCCATTAAAGGCGATGTCTGAATTATTTAAAAGCAAGCCAAAAGTATCATTCACAGTTATACATCACATAACCTGCAGTGGGTGCATTCACATCTACATAGCAAAGACGACATAACAGGGGTGCAATGTAGCTTTTAAGATTCCTTACTTTCTCCAGTGTTTCTATTCGCTGCTTCAGTAACCTGTTCTCTGTGCGTAATCTCTGGAATAAAACAAACAATATGAAACCACAGTGGTTATGTTGTGCCAACCAAGAGGGGATGCCTTTGTTCAGAAATAGTTTTACTACAGGTCACAGACTAAGGTAACATTCTCTTTCTGCCCATTTAAAAGATCAGCCTAATCGTAATACTGGTGAAAAGTGCAAAAGCAAATGAGATCTTATTTGCATATTTATTTTCCTCTACTGTTTTTCAATCACTTGATCTTAGACATGTACCAGTACAGGTTTAGCATGATAGCAGAGATCCTATCTGAAACCCACTGTTACCAACACTGCAGGATTTTAAGCACTCAAAAGTTTTAAAAGAAAATATATCTACAATAGAGGGCTAATAGAATTATAATACAGTATAACCCTGAATTTACTTCCCTGTATTTAACGTTTTCCCACATTTTACGTTTTTTCCTGTGGTCCTGTCATTTTCAGTGCAATTTTATGGGGTATTTTCCCGGGTTTTACATCAGTAAATCAGCCCTGTCCCTTGCTTACCGCTCTATTTTATTAGCCAAAAACCTGTTATATTCAGTGTTCCAACGCTTACTTGTAAAATGTCTACTGTTTATGGATGCGGCCGCATGTGTCAGTGACATGCTGAGTGGGGGGAGCTGTGCTGAAAGGAGAATTCAACCCTCTGCGCTACAATCCCACACCTGTGTTGCCCCCTCTCCCTCCTCCCCCCAGGCAAATGCCCCTAACTTGTTACTGACCCCTCCGTGCAGTTCCTCTCCTGTTGAGTTCACAGCAGCCATGCTCGCACGTGCGCTCTTCTTCCTATATTCGCCGGCATTTGGTGGTGCATGCGCAGTAGAGGGATTTACCGCATGCGCCAGAAAGTCACGAAGTTTCAGATTTCTTTTTTCAGAAACTTTGTGACTTTCGGCGCATGCACAGTAGATCCTTACCGATAATACAGGAAGAAGAGCGCACTGGCGACATGGCTGTCGTGAACTCAACAGGAGAGGAACTGCATGGAGGGGTCAGTAACAAGTTGGGGGAATTTGCCGGGGGGGGGAGGAGGGCAACGCAGGGGAGGGATTTTAGCGCCAAAGTGGTTGAATTCTCCTTGAAGGAGCAGGGACCTGGGCAAAAGAACACTACACGTAAAGGGAAGCAGCAGCTGTATTTGAGAAGGAGGGTGCGGGAAAAAGACAGAAGGCAGTAAGAAGCCGTTTGGGAAAAGAGGTTGGCTAAATGTGGAGAAACAGACTCAGCAAACAAGATTATGAGTAGAAGCGCTACTGTTCTGGAGAAGGAGGGTTGGAGAGGAAAGAGTTAGCAGTCTGGAGAGGCAAGCTGAAGGGACCGGGAAGAAGACCGTGACAAATGTATTGAAGTGGCTGCTGTGTAGGAGAAGGCAGGGAAAGGGACATGAAGCATGGGGCTGAAGCATGTTAAATAACTTAGCAAGTAAAACTGTTCAGAATAAAAAAAGGACTCTAACATGTTTCCCTTAAAGTTTTTCCACGGTCCCTTGAAAAACAAATTCAGGGTTCTACTGTAGAACAGAATAGCTTTAGTCCAACTGGTCTCTCACGGCAGGACTCTCTTATTTACCGGCACAATACTCCTTGGTAATACTTCCCCAAAAAAAAAATTTGAAGAATAAAAGAAAACATAATTCTAAGCAACTTTCTAAATTACATTTATTAAACATAATCAGTGCTTTTAAAGTTATCTGTAAAACCAATTGCTATTGACAGCAGCATTTGCTTAACTCCTGGTTACTTTTTAAACAATGTTACAAAAGTCAGGTCTGTTAATCAGCTGCCTTGTCTTACATTGTATCAACAGTCTTAGATATCAGGGCAGAGAATAGGCAGGGACAGACAAACACTGATTTCAATAGCAATACATATATAAATAACTTTAAAAGCAAAGAAAATGTGTAATGCATGTATATCTCAAAGTTGCTTAGAATTGTGTTTGTGGCAAATTAGGCAAAAAATATTATATGGGTTGACATTCAATCAAAAAAATGCTGTGTTGTAAGCACAAAGATTAACTAAATTTAAATCGTATGAGTTTTATTACCTTGATTTCAACTTGCTCTTCAAGCTCTTTTGTTTTTATTGTAGTGTACTCCTTTTCTAATCTGGAAATATTAAAAAGCAACAGAAAGTATTTATATACACACAAAAAAAACAAAGAAAACAAGGTTTAATAAGATAATAAAAAAAATAATAATTTAATCCAAAAGTTGATATATGGGATTTTGCCAGTCAACCCTTAAAGGAATAATAACACCAAATAATTAAAAGTCTTTTAAAGTAATAAAATGATAATGTAGGGTTGTGCTGCACTGTTAAAACTCAGGTGTTTGCTTCAGAAACTCTACAATAATTGAGCTAAACAAGTTGCTGTGGGGGCAGCCATTCAAAGCTGAATAAGGAGAAAAGGCACATGATACACAGCAGATAACAGATATGCTCTGTAGTATACAATGGGATTCTTCATTGAGTATCTAGGGTTGCCACCCAGCCGGTATTTTACCGGCCTAGCCGATAAAACACCCGCCAAGGCCGGTATTACAAATTTACCGGCAATTTGTAATACCCTTAAGAAAAAGCTCTTGGCCCGCCCCCAATTCGCTCAGTACTTACTTTTTTTTCAGACTTCTGGCCATCGCATGTGTTACTCCGCTCCTTTTGCATCACGGTGCGTGACTCTGTCCCCTTTTGCATCACAGACCGCACCCCTTTGTTCCTGCCACCCACCGGCCCATAAATTTTTTTTAGAATACCCTATGGGTATCCTGTGCTTGAATGGCTGCCCCATGGCTACATAGAAGCTTGTTTATATAAACTATAGTTGTGTTATTTTTTCAGAAGCAAACACACCCATTTTACCAATACAAGACAACAGTACATTATATAGTCATTCCTTTAAGAAACATTCAGTTTTTGGTGTTATTGTTCTTTTAAGTGCTAAGTTAAGCTCCTAGGTAGGGGTTTCGTTCATTTGACCCTACCTACAATGTAGAATGTAATAAGTAAGGTAAATTTCATGACAGCATCCACCAAACAGTCAAGGGAGAGAGCTAAAGGGTTTAAGGCAATTACATGAGAATGGGGGATGCAGAAAAACGAGAATTCTTTTTCGAGACTTGGACAAATTCTAGAATTTTTTGCAGATTTCAGCCAAATCTTAAGTGTTTAAAATCAAACCCTTAAAGGATGTCAATAACATTGATTTCTAGTGACAACTGCACTTGTTCACCTATCAGCAAATAGCTTTGAAAAGTTTGCTAAAAAATTTAAAAATGAGCACACAGATATGATTGATTGCAATGTGTAACTGGACTGGTGCAATTTAGCACCTATGTTAATGCATGTAGTTCTTTTATAGTCTTTTAGTTAATTGCCCTTTTAAAGGTTATCTAAAGCCCTTAATAAACAAGGGCACATGACTTCTGTGGTGAAACTTATAACCAACATGTACCCATCATCAATGTATTCAGTCAGTAATTGGTTTTATTAAATAGTATTTAGACCACAAAAAAACACCACCACAGAGAGAATTAATGAGCACAATGTATGCTTACTTTTTCATCTTTTTTGCATTATATTTGACTTGATAAGCAGCTTGGATTAATTTGTCAGGTCCCCCATCAAACTGGTGTGGAATTACTTTTTGAAAGTGCTGAAAGACATAGAAAACAGTCATACGAAGACGCAACTAGCCAGAGAACAATTCTAACAATAATAAAAACTATAAAAATAACCACTGTGGTTTAAGTCCTTGAGTCACATACAGTATATAGTTGTATTCAGAATAATAGCAGTCTGACATTACAATCACTGTTTTTGGTAGAAATTATATTTCTACATGGCAAATAATTTACTAGTAGGTGTAGTAGAGTAATAGAAAACCAACAGATCCAACAGTCATGACATGTATGCTGCTGATTCATTCACTGTCAGACGACCCCAAACACTGAATTCAAATCACAGTACAGTGTGAAGACAGTGAAACATGGTGGCACAAGTATCATGATATGGGGATGTTTCTCATACTATGGTGTCGGGCCTATTTATCACATACCAGGGATCATGGATCAGTTTCAATACATCAAAAGAGTTCATGTTGCCTTTGTATGCCCTTGAAATGGGAGTTTCAACAAGACAACAACCCCAAACACACCAGTAAATGAGTAATATTTTGGTTCCAGACCAACACCAGACCTTAATCCAATAGAAAACTTGTGGGTGACATCAAAAATCCTGTTTTGGAGGCAAAAGCAAGAGATGCAGAAGAATTGTGGAATGTAACAGATGCCAGAAGTTGGTGGACTCCATGTAACACAGATGTGCAGCAGTTCTTAGAAACACTGATTATACAACTAAATATTAGTTCAGTGATTCAAAGGAAAGCAAAATCTTAATATTACTATAGTTATATTTGCATAAGTGATAAAAAATACAAAATATCAATTTTGTAGAGGATACAGAAGTGAAAAATCTTTTTTCCTGTAAATCAATCTTTTTCTTACCTGTAACATGCCTTCCATATCTAACTGCATTAACTCTGTCTGATTCATCTGAAGAACAGCGAGTCCAGACCGAAATACAATCTCAAACCCCTGAGTCAAGCAATATAAATTCAATTAATACAAGAAATACTGAAATTTTGCTCTGTTAGTATGTGTAAAGGGTGTAAAATTTGAGGATAAGATTAGCCACTTGTCTGCCATGAAAAGTAAATTGTATAGCACACGCTGCCGATGACCAGACTGTTATTCTTTGATCTGCTCCCCACCCCATGTTTACTAGCAACATAAGGGTAGGACTACACTGACGTTATCGGCGTGATCCGACGCACTGCGACAAAACACATGCGACGGATTGCACCGAAAACGTCCGTGTAGTTCTACCCTAAGAGTCCCTTTACAGAATGAGTTAACAGCCGAGTTGATCTGCATATTTGTGTTAAAGGAATTGTTCAGTGTAAAAATAAAAACTGGGTAAATAAGTTAGGCTGTGCAAAATAAAATTGTTTCTAATATAGTGAGTTAGGCAAAAATGTAATGTATAAAGGTTGGAGTGACTATATGTCAAACATAATAGCCAGGACACTAGTTCCTGCTTTTCAGCTCTATAATTTATAGTTAGTCAGCGACTTGAAGGGGGCCACATGGTACATTTCTGTTCAGTGAGTTTGCAATTGATCCTCAGCATTCAAATCAGATTCAAAAGCAACAGATATGACCCATGTGGCCCCCCCTCATGTCTCTGATTGGTTACTGCCTGGTAACCAGGGTAACCAGTCAGTGTAAACCCAAAGAGCAGAATAGCAGGAAGTAGTGTTCTGGCTATTATGTTAGACATACGGTCACTCAAGCCTTTATGCATTATTTTTTGCCTAACTATATTAGAAACATTTTTTATTTTGCATAGCCTAACTATTTAACCAGTTTTTATTTTTACACTGAACAATTACTTTAAACTAGGAGTCAGATTTGCCACGTGATGCATTAAAGGAATCAACTGCAGATGTTACTAAAATAGTGGTATCAAATGACAAAGCTTTATAATTAAAAAAACTGAAAATTGTGTTTGGGTTTATCAAGTAATTACTTTTGAACAAATCATCTTTCAATTATGGGAAGGCCTTTTACAAATCCATGAATGCTAACTAAAGCTCTTTGCAATAAGCTATAAGCACCGTCAGTATATTTGAGACATCTGTATGAACTGTGATGACCAGCAAGACTGGGACTAGGCTATCAGCCAAGACCAGCAGCTGTAAGCCACAGTGCATCATTACACAGGACTGTTGCTATTTCCAGGTTACACAGGAGTTTAATTGAATTAATAGAAACATTAAAATACAACCTTTCAATGTTTAATCAATTAGGACTAATTTTGGTTGTGAGCAACTCTTGTGGGTACAGGAAGGAGTGAAAAATGCTTCCTCTTTAATCTCTGCGTTAATCCAAAAGTTTGCAGCTTTAACACAAGCTTGCCTTTAACAAACTTCAAACGGACAGCTGATTGTACATTTAAACCATTTTTGACCCAGCCTTAACTGAAAAGACAAAGTATAGCTCCTACAGATAATTCTACAAGCCGTACAGCTGCAGGAGTCATTTGGCTTGCATTTTAGTTTCGGAAATGGAAAGCAAATATAGCACACACTAACTCTAGCCAGAAGCCCTTACCTCAGACATAAAAATATCAAATATTCTTGTACCAACGGGTAATGGGAAATTGGTAAGGAAAATAGTGAGGAACCAAGATGACGCATACATAGATGTGTGAAAGCTTTGAGCTTGAAAGTGTACATACAAGTCTGGCAGCTGTTCCTGTTGGCATGAAAAGAAGAGGAAATAATGTAAGTTTAAAACATTTCTGGAAAGACCAAGTAAACATTTTTGAGTTACTAGTCTACTAATTCAATGTATTCTAAGGGCGACAGCACACTACATTCTGTAGCCCACATACTGGCATTAAGACTTCAGCAGATACCTTTGCCTTGGTGTCAGTGTAAATTGCCAGTGGTAAAACAGTTGAAGCTGTAAGCACAAGAAAACGTTGGAGCAGGTAATAATGTTTTCTGTCGTCCATGTTAAAGGAGATTTAAGGGTGAGCAATAAAATGTTGCATCGTCATCCTTATTTTCTACTCATTTATGAATTTTCTGGATGCAACGATTTCTCTCCCTGCCCCTTCTTCAGTAAATAAAGATTTTGAATGTCTCCATGTTTGGAAAGGGGTTAAAAGTCAAAATGTTTGTCTATTTTTATTAATGTGTTCCAAAGGGGTTTGAGGGGCACACACCTGGTTGATTTCCTCAATTGCTTGGGTGCACCTCCCACAGTGTCCTTCCACACTGAGCCACAGGAATCAGAGAAGAGATGGGCAGCACTCCAGGATAAAGTAAAAATTGCCTTTATTGACATACAGCAGGGCAGCATAGCAACGTTTCAAGCCTCGCACGGCTCTTTGTCAAGCTTGACAAAGAGCCGTGCGAGGCTTGAAACTTTGCTATGCTGCCCTGCTGTATGTAAATAAAGGCAATTTTTATTTTTATTAATGTGTCCTATAACTAGTTTCAAGTGCTTACTTGCTACTGAATGCAGAATCTATAGTGCTAGCTGTCAGGGACCTGACTGTCAAACACAGTAGGGTCTACATTTGTGACCTCAGATGTAACTTAGGAGAAAACCCCTTACTGTTTAATGCATTCATCAGGAATGGAAAAACACATATTGCAAGTACATTTCAATATGCCTCCATATGTACATACATACATACATACATATACAGTAGAACCCCCATTTTACATTTTTCAGGGGACCAGGAAAAAAAATTATGTAAAATTAGGAAAATATGAATCAGGGAAATGCTTTGAAGTACATTTTTCTTCAAGTACTGAAAGGATACAAGCACAGGAGTCTGTTTTACTTTGAGATACAATATTTACTGTGTTAATAAGAAGAGTTAAACATTGCAGCGTTGCGTTGATGTTACAGTATGGGGGGCATGTGCAAGGCCTCCTTGTCAGTCACGTGCACAACCTAAAGCATAAGTGATTGGTGCAGTACTATGTAAGGTGCAGTACTATATAAGGGGCAGACTAATTTGAATTGACCATTTACATACAGAACCATGGCAAAATAGAACACTGGTTAGTATTTTAAACCTCTCTTTGACAAATAACATTCATAGAGGGGAAAAAAAAGCTGTTTTTGGGTACATCCGGACAAAATTTTGATGTAAAATCCAGGAAAACATTACTTAAAATCAGGGAAATGCACCTATTGAAATGCATTATAAATTGGTGGGACCACAAAAAAAAAAAAAAAAAAAGTAAAATGCGGGAAAAAACTTCAGGGTAATTAAAATTGAGGTTTCACTGTAATTTTAAGTAAAGGCTAACCTTATACCAGAAGGTGTCTCTGCTAAATTGTGTTAAACAAAGGAACAAAATACTGGCATAGCTTCTCACTATATCTCTGTACAGAGTAGGGGAAAACTGTGGACTGTTCCTGCTAATTTTCTACATGACATAATAAATAAAGATATTTCAGATCATGACAGGTTATATACCCCCCTAGGGTTTCCAATACAGAACCTTTTGCAGGATCCCTATAGACAGACATATGGGAGGTAAGTAGGTTCTGGAAAGACCCTTCCAGGCTGCAGTAAGTTAAATTTTTGGAACCCAAAAAGAAAATCATTTAGTTTAACTAGAAAAATAAATTACAGTAGAACCCAGGAAAATGTAAAATCAGGGAAATGTATAGGTGGGGCCACAAAACAACAATGTAAAACGAGGGAAAATTTTAAAATCAGGGGATGTAAAATTGAGGTTACACTGTAGATTTAAACTGTTTTATGAACAAAGTCCCAAAAGCAACAAAGATATTCTCCTTACCTGTATCATACACTCAAACTGATACATGCACAGACCTAGCTCTGCCATGCTGGGTTTAAAAAGTTCCCGAAGGCGATAGTCTTGCATTAATTTAACAAAAACACAAAAAGCTTCTTCTTCTGGCATCTGTGTACGAAAAATGACAAAAACAACAGTTATGGCACTTTATCTCTCATATATTATATCAGCTGACATTCAAAAATGCAAATTAGTAACTTAAACCAGACATTTCTATACTGACAGAGATCCAAGTGAGCATAATCCACATCTGCCTAAAACAGGCCTTACAGAGAAATTAGCGGTCCACAGAGTCAAAAGTTTCAAGGTCCAAAGTGATATCCTCCTAGATTAAAATAAAACTGGCAGCCAGCTGTAGCCATGGGTTTTTCCAATTACTCTCACTGCATTAATTATATAAATAAGCCACATATCAGCTGTGATATATTTCCGACCAAATAAGGATGTGACTGGGCCACTGGCCTTGTTCTGAAAGCATAAACTTGGTGGAATAGAAATATGCAATACATTTATTTACTTTTTGTTTTAATATGTTTATTACAATAATGTTAAATAATACATTGTTATACAATATTACTGCCTCAGCTAAAACGGATATATTTTAAGATAAAGATGGATACTGAAAAAACTATTTTAACATAATGTCATAACAGAAGCAGTGAACCACTGTGAATTTTAGAACGAGGGAATGCTTCAGAAATGTCCCAGTATGACTAATGCCACATGGATTGCACTGTGACTCATGTACCAGTAAAAGGAAAGATAGTCAAGGAGGTTGCATAGCAACAATAAGAGACTGATAGCTAAACTTACTGACTAGAAAAACAAATGGTTTAAGGTTAAAGCAGAGACAATTATATCCTCTGCTTGATATAACTGAAACATTTAAAGGAAAACTATACCCCCCAAACAATGTAGGTCTCTATTAAAAGATACTGAGTAAAACAGCTCATGTGTAAAAGCCTGCTTCATGTAAATAAACCATTTTCATAATATACTTTTTTAGTAGTATGTGCCATTGGGTAATCATAAATAGAAAATTGGCATTTTAAAAAATAAGGGCCGCCCCCTGAGATAATAAGATTCACTGTGCACACATACAAACCACATGTAAGGTCACATGAGCCAATTAACAGACAGAGTTCTGCCTTTTGCTTCCTCACTTCTTCCTGTTACAGTTAGTGTTGTAGTATTTCTGGTCAGGTGATCTCCGAGGCAGCACAGAGTCACGAAAAGATGGTTCAAGGCAAGAGATGTAAAAGGGCAATATTTATGTAAATATATATTCCAGTTTGGTAAGATTCTTTAATATGTCATTCAATTTGATATAAACTATCTGTTGCTTAAGTATTCATTTTGGGGGTATAGTTTTCCTTTAAGTAACTCAATCTTTGCAAATAAACCCAAAGTTACTATTACCAGTAATATGTATTACTAGGGCAGCTGGTGTATTTCAGGGCTTATGAACAACATCATTATTAGAGCACAACATAATAGAAAACATTTTGAAGAAGATTAAAATGGAATACGATAAATAACTTTCTAATATAAACCACCTATTTAATTTCAAGAATTCAAAGTAGGTTGTTTCCCCAGAAATTATATTCTGTTAATAACGCCATGTTACGGTATTCTGTATTCCAAACGTGTTATGAATTTACTTACCTGCATAAGAAGAAGTCCAACGATAAAAGCACTACCTTGGCAGTAGCCAACTTCACGATCCACCAAGGAATAAGCCTGTAAAGAAAAAATAATATTAAAGGGTTTTACTTAAATCTGTGAAAGAAGAAAGCAACCTGCATGTAATAGCACACTTGCTTCTTTCAGATCAAGTCCAAGCACTAATCATATATGACAATGATTGTATTGCTAATGAACAGGTGTACGGACAAATGTATGCTTATTCTGTGACTGTTCCATGATTCATTTAATCCAACTGGTTAAAACAAGGAGGCTGCCAATTCTGGGAAATATAATAAATGATTCCATTTCAGTAAATACACATGAACTAAACTAGAAAAATCGAACAATGGACAGACTATCATAAGTCATTAAACAAAAATGAAAGCAGCACCACAAATTTTCTGGATGTCCCACAGAAAACAAAAGTTCAATTTCCATTCCTTGGGAAGAAAAATGTATCTTCTTCCAGTTACAGATTTCCATATAGATTAAAATTTAGTAATTACAAGATAAACCAGTGGGGTATAACTACAAGAGGATGCCCCTTAGGGTAAGGCCACACTAAGCGATAGCGCGGCGATTTGACTCGCCGCGACTTTTCGCCGCGACTTTTAAACGGCAATCGCTGGCGAAACTTTGGCGCTGGCGTCTATGGGGAATCGCTGCGTAAAAACACACGCGGCGATCTTTTTTCTATTGTCGCTCGAAATCGCCTCGCTAGGCGATTTCGAGCGACAATAGAAAAAAGATCGCCGCGTGTGTTTTTACGCTGGCGATTTTGCGCGATTCCCCATAGACGCCAGCGCCAAAGTTTCGCCAGCGATTGCGGATTAAAAGTCGCGGCGACTATCGCCGCGCTATCGCTTAGTGTGGCCTTACCCTTAATGCTCATTTGTAACTCCCTGCCTGATGCATTCTGCACCGAGCACGGAATTAAATATCCACTGCTCAAAGAAAAGAGCAGAATCAGGAGGTTCAGTTAGCCCTGCCCTTTCCACCAGCCTTTGATCTAACTTAAAAGAAAACTATAACCCCCAAACAATGGTCTCTATGAAAAGATATTGTATAAAACAACTCATATGTAAAACCCTGCTTCATGTAAACAAACCATTTTCATTTTAAAAAATAAGGGCCGCCCCCTGGGATCGTACGATTTACTGTGCACACAAACATACCAACAAACCATACTGGTTAGGTTACATGAGCCAATTAACAGAGTTGTATCTTTTACTTCCACACTTCTTCCTGTTACAGTTAGAGTTGTAGTATTTCTGGTCAGGTGATCTCTGAGGCAGCACAGATAGAGTCACGAAATGGTGGTTCAAGGCAAGAGATGTAAAAGGGCAATATTTACTTAAATATATACACCAGTTTGGCAAGATTCTTTAATATGCAACTTAATTTGATATAAACTATCTGTTGCTTAAGTATTCATTTTGGAGGTATAGTTTTCCTTTAAGGTGGTCATATGTGGAAAAGTATCTAACCAACTGGTCTGTAAGCTGAATGGACATACAGTATACTTCACAAGAAGCCATACAAAATATGGCCACTATTCGTTCCAGTCTTTGGGGACAAAAAGAGGTGCTCGACTTCACTTCGCTTCCTCATCTGCCATTGCAACATGTACTGGCCAACACTGGTTCTGGTTCATCTGCAGAGGAAATTTTCAAACCTGTCTACCCGACAAACTAGAAGATATCCATTGTACTTACAGATACTGGTCATATTACCAGCATATGTGCATCAAACTCCAAAGAAAGAACAAAACAAAAGAAACAAAACTTTATTGGTATATGTATGCCCAATTTTTGGTGCGAGAGCCTCAACACTTATGGTCCATACGTGTTTTCAGAACATGTGAGATGTAAGAACCTTGTGAAAATTCCTGTGTCATTTACTTTTATGGAATCTAGTATATACTGTTCTGTATAGTGAATTCAAACTGTGAACTTGTCAATTAAAAACCCAGAATGGAGCGTACTCACCTTCATAACATTAAATAAAACCTCTTGTCCCAAGCTGTCCTTTTCTTTAAAGAAGTCATGCTCTGGATAAGTCCTGGCAATGTCCCTTCTAATAAGTTTTTCAGACGGCGAAGTCATCTTTAAAAGATCGCAGTACTGATCTTTGATTGGCATATTCTGAGCATTGCATAGTAGTTGCCACACTATTGCTCTGAAGTGGTGAGGTATTCCTTTTCTAACCAGTTCCTACAGAGGAGAACATGTTAGTATTAAATAGTGCTTTGGTAGTTAGTGCACCTGTTCTGTGTGGTTGGCACCCCTGGAAGGGGGGGGGGGCTTAGCCTCAAGGCAAGTTTACAGATGTAGTTCAATCAACACTTGCCATATGTTGGCTTTTATTTCACTATTTTCCCCTAACAAAGATAATAGAAAATGTTCGGACAGATAAATACCTTGATTGGTTTTTCTTTTTTTTTGTATACTTCCTCCCAATCATTAACAATCCGACCCCAGAGCAACCATGCATCTTCTTCCTGATGATGGCTGAGATTGCTGGAGGCAGAAGAGCTTGAAACCAAAGACGAACCGCTGTTTCTTCTTGATCCATTAACAGAGCGTAAGGATTTAGTGTCTATCTCCAGAAGCCTGGAAATAAAATCAAGCAATAGGTTAACCTTAGGCTGTAACATTCTGCATTCTTGCAATACTCTGGACGACTTCAAAAAGAGTCTGTATTTCCCTTAGAGTAATGTCCTGACCTGCATACAGAATATGCACTTCACATGTTAATATTACATACAGTGAAAGGGTTTCATTATTCTGGTTAAGGTGCTCTCTTGCACCCCATTTAGAGAATATATTCATCTAACATAGCAGTATATCCAGTTGTTGAGTATCAGCTCCAAACATAAAAAAAACAGTCCGGTGTGCACAAATCTGCTTTCAAAGCTACCGGTTCATTCTCATTCAAGTACTGGGGTTAAAATACAAGTCACTCTTAAAGTAAACAAAACATGATGATATTCCCAGAAATTAAATATGAGCACAACTCTAAAGGAACAAGGGTTTTTTCCCAAAAATATGGTTCACACATTGTCCTTGGCCATCGGTATTTACACAAGCTAAGCCATTTATTCCAACTACAAATTTACAAATGCCTGAACTGGAAAAGTTGTCATTCTGAAAATGATCCAAACTGCCAATGTCTGCATCATGACAAGTGCCAATAAAAAAAATGACAGGTTTATTGATATCTGGTCTCTGTAGTTTCAAAAGTTTCTGTTTGCAAGAGTAATGTGGACAATGATCGTCAAATCACTTTGTACCCTTGAGGAAAGCTGCGATGCAAAAAGTGATTTTTCAGATCGGACTCATTTATAACTATGAGCAAGTTTGTGCCTGAGCAGTAACCTGTGTCAACCAATCAAATTATTGCATTCTGCCGGCTACTTATGTGGAAAATAAAAGGCAAAATCATTTTTTTAGAGTTAGTTATTAGGAGGGCTGCATATAGGAACTGCTACACCAAATATGTATGTATAAAGATCTGAATTAGGCCAAGAACTCTCACACTAGAAGTAATTATTGATCCAGGTGCTATCTACTGCCAAAATTCATTCAAAATATAGACTTTCCAAAATTCATTCAAAATACTGATGCACAATGGGATTTCAAAAAAATATTAAAACTTCCCCTTTATTATATAATTTTTAAAGAAAACAAGCCAATGTTTCAGTCCCCTCCTACGATCTCTATCAAGACCCCGTTCTAATAATAAAACCAAAATACCTAAAACCACGAGGTGTTGATCCCAACTAAGATATAATTAATCCTTATTGGAAGCAAGACCAGCCTATTGGGTTTATTTAATGTTTACATGATTTTCTAGTAGACTTCAGGTATGAAGATCCAAATTATGGAAAAAGATTAGTTATCCGGAAAACCTCAGGTCCCAAGAATTCTTGATAACAGGTCCTATACCTGTACACAAATTATGCCCAGACCACATAAACAAGGTTAAAATAATTGATGAAAATATGGTTTTAGTAACCAATGAGCCATAATTTCAGTACTATTTGGAAATCAAAATCACTCCTAAATCATACATAGTGGCTTGAAAGAGTTGTATTGTCTTAATATAACTATGATATGAAACAAACTTATTTGTATTATTAATTATAATATAGCAGGTTTAGGCAGTTTCAGACGTAAAAAATGTTGCCATGTAAGTAGAATGCATGGACATAAACTGGTACAGTTATAAATTCACCATGTAAATATGTTTTTAAACAGAAACCTAAATGATACAGAGAAAGCAAACCTTACCTTAAAAGGTTAACGGTTGACATTTTCAGCAGTTCCTTTAGCATAAAGAAATACAAGTAACTTAACAGCTACACTTTGCCCATTTCCCTCTTTCAAAGTGTGCAATAATTTTAAACATTAAAAATATATGATATACAGGTCAAAATAACCCTACTGTACTTTAAGTATAGATGATCAGAAATGTCACAGTGACTTCCAAAACCCTTTTTAATTACAGCAGCAGGCGTTACTCTTTATCGTTTACAGTGGTTCTTCATTTATTATTCTGTTCTTCCTGCTTGAAAGAGGTTCTGGGGACAAAACAATAGCTGGCAGGGGTTTGGGAGCTTATTAGGTTAGCAGCAGCCCAGGGACATTTATTAATAGGGAAACGGTCCTTATAATTGCTATGTCTGAGGTATGTCCTGTAACCCGTTCTTGTGCCAGCACCAACCAGCAGCCACAGAGTGCAGGGGATGAGTCTTTCAGTGTGCTGAAACCAATATTAAATTTTCATGTTTGTGATAGTTCCCCTTTAATAATGTTTCCTGCAATCGTTGTGTACTAACAAAATGTGCAATTTGGCAAGGAATGTCCACATTTTGTCTTTCTGCTGTATCTTTTAAACAGCATTAGAGAGATGATTTTGTAGATAGTAGTTTAGTTTGACACATTAACATTACAGGCTTCACAAAGGGCGAGATTTAGCCCGAAACATTGCCTGTTTTTTCTGACCGAAATAAACACAACCTTTCACTTTTGCCACAAAGAGGTCCTGCAGCGATTTTCTTCTAGTGTATGTTTTGCCTCTGGCAAGGGCTTTCGGACTGCGTTGCACCCTGCCTGCAAGGGTTTTGAAAGGTGGTTGAAGCACACACTACGTACATTACTTACAATTAACAGTCCAGAGACTTTCTCGATAATTCCCCTGGGATTATACTTGAGAAGTAGCACTAGCATCTTCTCTTCTATTTTATATCTGTGAAATGGCATAGCAATGTGCAATGAAAAGCTTGTTCTTGGGCACTGAGGGATGATGTGGCATCATGTCAAGGCATGCATTCATTAAGCAAACACAAGAAAGCAAAAAATGAGAAGCTGGAATTTTAACAAGCAGTATGCAAATCTGATGAAGGCTCTGACATCAGACACACTGAGCTGGATAATCACATTTGTGATGCCTGAATTCATCCCAATATAATCTTCTAGAGCAGTGCTGTCCAACTTCTATGGTACCGAGAGCCGGAATTTTTCAATCTACATGGTGGAGGGCCGATAATGGAAGCCAGTGTTAGCCACGCCCTGTTTTTAGACCACACCCACTTTAAACCACACCCATGTTACCGCAAGACCATGTCCACATTAATAGCACACCAAAAAAAACAAATGGTTGGTGCTCACTGCAGGGATCAGGGCTAAGCAACTAAGGGTAGGCAGAGTAGGCAGCTGTCTAGGGCGCCATCTTTGAGGGGTGCACTTTTAAGGGGATTATTTTTTTCGTTTTTTAATTTTTTCGTTTTTTTCAAGCATTTATTTAATAATTTGTTTCAGTAATCATGGTCACCCAGTTGGGTGGAATCCATCTCCTTCACCTTCTCCCTCTTGCCAGCAAGTAATAGCTCCTTCTGTGTGGTGCAGCGCGATGTGCGCACACGTGTCAATGACATCACTGATGTGTTGGGTGACAGAAAGAGGCAGAGAGCTGGCGGTCTGCGTGGTGTGACTCTCGCTGCTCTCAGCCTTGCACATATGATGGCTGCTGGAGGACTGTATGATGGATGGCTGCTGAGCTTGCTGGTACAGGTATGGGGGGGCAGTATGATGGATGGCTGCTGGTCTTGCTGGTACAGGTATAGGGAGCAGTAATATAAATGAAAAAGTGTTGTACATTTTCTTGCTCTCTTTATTAAAAAACCATCATGGTAAGGAGGGAAATGGTAATGCAGGAAAGGGGGCACTGAGTGAAGCTCTTGCCTAGGGTGCCGAACAGGTGAACAATGTGGGCAGTTTCAGTCTGGGTCTCAGGTGTGAACAGTACAGGCTTTTAGGGGTAAGAACAATAGAGGTGTCACAAGTGTGAACAATACAGGGGGATCACAGGTGTGAACAATACAGGGGATTAGTCTGAATTTGAGGTTTATACAATGCAGGGGCCAGTCAATCGCTGTAGTGATACCTTTTAAAGTTTACATATGGTAAACAGACACAGCAGGCAGACTTTGATGTGGAGGGCCAGTTGGACAGCCCAGTTCTAGAGTTTAAGCATTCTACGGTGCAGGAAACAAGTGACACAAATGTCACTGCCTAATAATGTTGATGTGTTTAGAAAAAGACATGTTTTCCCTGAGACAGTATCCCTTTATAAGTGCCAGAACTAGCCTAGACTAAATAACGTTTCAGTGCTCCAATAGGTATAGATCACATCTGGCATATCAACCTCTGGTGTGAAGATATGTACATACTTTACTAGTTAGGTCTCTGACTCTGATCAGCGCATGCATGAAGTCCAAAGACCTCAAAAAGAAAAGGACGGCACTCCGGTGCATGGAATATGCTTTTATTCCAGTTTGAAACAAGGATCCAACGCCCTACGCGTTTCGGGAATCACTCCCTTAATCATAGGCATACATCCTGATCCAAACAGACAGGTTATATACAAAATGTGAATAGCGACCCCTACTGGGCGCAATATAGTAATTCAGTTAAAACAATCATATTTTATTAATATAGTAAAACCAATCAACGAAAGGTAAAAACCTCGTTTTCATATAAAACCTTTCTGTAATCAGAACAAACAAAACAAAAATCCTTGTATAGATGTGTGAATCTTACTTAAAATGTGGTGTATCTGTTGGAATGCTCAGTTTGTAATAAGCAATATGTGGGTCGAACTACCCGTTGTTTAAAGGAAAGAATACGGGAACATCTAAGATCGATTGAGAACAAGGATGAGGGGACCCCCATGGGTAAACATTTTACTTTATGTTCTAAAAGAGGAGTCCGAGACTTGTTAGTGAAAGTCATCGAACAAGTGAAGTTACCCCTTAGGGGTGGGGATGCAGAGCGTTCGTTAAATTTGAGAGAGGCGTTCTGGATCCTAAAATTGGAGACTAGGATACCCAGTGGCCTGAATACCAGGCATGACTTGTTATATCTATATTAGCCCGTCAGGGCCATCAACTGAGTTATGTTTAACAGAAGTCCTGCTTTCTCCTCCATCTTCCCCCAATTTCTATCTCACTGTCCCTCATTTTACCTTATCTGATTTATATGGAATTTTTGAGGATTCTCGATTTACATTTTTTCTACATTTTCCTACATTTTTCTACTCTTTTCTAATATATATATATATATATATATATATATATATATATATATATATATATATATATATATATATATATATATATATATATATATATATATATATATTTATATTTGTATGTTTAAATAATTGAAGATCTATATATTTATTTATTTATTTATATTTGAACAAAGGTTTATCCCAGGTAGCCAGTTACTAACTATTAATGAATTAATTATCAGCTACTTATTCTCCAGTATTTTAAGTAAGATTCACACATCTATACAAGGATTTTTGTTTTGTTTGTTCTGATTACAGAAAGGTTTTATATGAAAACGAGGTTTTTACCTTTGGTTGATTGGTTTTACTATATTAATAAAATATGATTGTTTTAACTGAATTACTATATTGCGCCCAGTAGGGGTCGCTATTCACATTTTGTATATAACCTGTCTGTTTGGATCAGGATGTATGCCTATGATTAAGGGATTGATTCCCGAAACGCGTAGGGCGTTGGATCCTTGTTTCAAACTGGAATAAAAGCATATTCCATGCACCGGAGTGCCGTCCTTTTCTTTTTGAGGTCTATGTGAGTTTTAGCAGCGGGGACGCTGCGGACAGAGCACCCGATTGGAGCAGCAAATGGGAGTGTAAACTGGATCGGTCCCCTTTGATAAAGTCATGAAGTCCAAAGTCAACATGAAAAAAGGCATCGCTTACATTTCTGTATATCGATAAGAGAAATTCGCCAGTCCATGCAATGAGATCAATTCAGTTGATCCAGCCATGTCCCCACAATCCAAATAAGCTAGTAAGCAGCCAGCTCAATTACTTTCCCTAAATGGCATAAGCATTAGTATAATATAAACTACACAAGAAACATTTCGATTAAACCCATGGATACCCCTAAAACTGAAGATTCACAGAGGTTGATTACTTACCTGTTTTGTTCTTCTAACTTCGCCAGCAGCACAACCTCATCTGGACTCAGATCGACTGGGGAAGATGGTGAAAGTGCTGGAGTGGACAGAGTAGTCGAGGAGGATGTAGTGTGCAGTGAGGCTGATGGGCTCGCCACCTGACTTGCCATTTGACTGACAGTATAGGACACCGTATTCTTTACCCATGAGAGAGTAGAACTCAACTTCTCTGCAACTTTGTCTGTCGCCACCTAATATAGGAATAGCAGGAAAACAAATTTGATTGAGATCTTGCAAGAGTATATATGTATATTTTTTATGAACACATAAGGGAAGATTTATCAAGGGTCGAATAATAAATTTGAATTCAAAATTCACACATTTCATTTTAATTCCACCTATTCAAATGTAAATTTGAATGTGAGATTTATCACACCTCGGCCATGGAAGCAGTCCTAATTTGAATATTTGGCACCTAAAACCTGCTGAGTTCTTGTACAAGTCAATGGTAGAGGTCCGTTGAGCCATATGGCCTTCCGGTCATTTGAATTTTTTTTTCAGGAGAAAAATTTGATTCATACGAATCGAATACGATTTGAAATTTCGAGTTGGAACCATTCAATGGAATATTAAGACATCCAAATGTTTTCTTAAATAACCTCCCAGTCGAATTGTAAGTAGATTCAAATAAAAAAAAAAATTCACATGAATTCGAAATTCGACCTTTGTTAAATGTGCGTCATAATGTGAGAAACGAGGTTGGAGGAAGATATTCAAGGATTCATTGTGGCTGAAAGAAACATCCACAACTTTTGATATGCTGAAAATACTTAAGGTATGGGACCTGTTATCCAGAATGCTCGAGACCTGGGGCATTCCGGATAACGGATCTTTCCATGATTTGGATCTTCATAGCTTAAGTCTACTAGAAATTCATGTAAAAATTAAATAAAGCTGGTTCTGCTTCCAATAAGGATTAATTATATCATAGTTTGTATCATGTACAATGTACTGGTCTATTCTAACAGAGAGAAAACGGAAATCATTTTTTAAAACTCTGATTATTTATTGTTAAATAAAATGGAGTCTATGGGAGACAGTCTTTCTGTAATTTGGATCTTTCTGGATAACAGGTCCCATACCTGTAGATACAAAGCTAAATATGTATTATGCTGAAGAGCCTCTTAAGTAAACTTCAAAATAGAGTAAAACTGTGGGATTTCAAACATTACCTCCACTTAAACAATAATAACACACAAGACTTAAGATGCCCATATCACGAGAACACCCAATTCTACAGAAAAGACTACAATGCACTGAAGAGTCAATGGGAAGGAGGAATGTGACAACCAGCAATAAACAATGTGTATAGATTTAACACCAAAAATCATGAATGTACAATTGAGAAACATTATTCATCAATCTAGCAAAATTGAAATCTACTTGATGGCACCTAATAAACGCCAGTCACTTGAATGAGATGCATTTATCCCAACTTCTTTAGTTTTAGAACATATTTGAAAGTAAAATCTTTGGCCTGGTATTTGTTCCTTTTCTGCTGCAGCCTTAGGGTGAGATATCAGTTATAAGTCAAAACTAGTGAGCAGCATTACATCAGCAAATGCTTTAAATATAAATAATTTAGTAAAATATCTTCAATCTATTGTTCCCAAAATGGCAAACCCTCCTCTGGGAAGAAAAGCACACACTACTTTTGAACATGGAATCTTTTCTTCCATTGAGGTTACAAACCTTTATATGTAGTCAGGAGCATATGCAATAATCATGTCATGAAGCACACACAAAAAACAACTGTTTATTTGAAAGCACATAGCAGCTGTATACCCATTCACATTATCTGTACCTGCTAAGTGAAGAGAACTGCGCATGGCACTCCCCCTGGCTGCAGCTTGACAATATGACAGCAAAACAGATTTTTATCAACAGGAACTTAAAGGGAGTATCATGATTTTGTAGTTTTTTGGTGTAGTTTTTATTTCTTAATTACTACTTACATTACAAATAATTCACTATACCATATACAATTGTATTCTTTAACCAACAAGTATATTTTTTTAGCTGTAATATTTGTCTGGCTCTGGCCTTAAAGACGGAAGGTCACCTTTATAACATAAAAACTTTTTGTATTCTATAGTTTGACTTATTCTAAGCAGCTGTTGGTATTTTTTTTCCCTGTTGACCCTTGAAAGATAGCATTTTCAGTTGCAGGTCTGAAAAAGGCAACTCATCCAGGCAACAAAAAGAAAACAAATAAGACAGTATTTGATCAGTATTCTTAGTTTTTGTTGCTAATTTTTGTATTCTTGCTCTAAATCAGGGGTCCCAAACTTTTGGCAGGAATTGGGGCCATAGTCTAATTGCATACTTCTAAAGTATGTGTTACATGGTACTCCAGCCTTGTGCAATGAGACACACTAGGGCTGAAATCAGCGCAAATATCCAGAGATCTGCAGTTCTTTGCTGAAATCCAGAGCCTGTTCTCGCACTGGAGCCAATTCAACACTTCCAAATGAGAAAGAGAGGAGGCTACTACACATGACAGGGGCTGAAATTAGCTGGTGAATTTCAGCTAGCTGATTTCAGCCCTGTGTAGCCCTAGCCTTAATGGATAAAATATGTTCTATAGACTGAATTTGTAGTTCACAAACTGTGGAAGAGGCCCAGGCTGAAGCCCAATTATAGGATGATTTTGAAATGTAGGGAAAATGTCTGTAATAATAGACTTCAGGTAATTTTAAGGTGGAATATGGGAGTTAACCCTTATTTGGTGTCCTTGATATTCTCCGAACAATGAAGGAATGGCAGACATAGCAACATTATCATATGCCTGTAATCTTATGAATTTACAAGGACCATAACAGCCTCACTGAATTCTTTTTTTGAGCATCAAGTGCACTGATCAAAATGGCCAAAATTTCATTCACCTTAAATTACCCTCCATGAATACATACAGCACTCCTAGTTTTTTTCCCAATTGCTTTGGCATTAAGGAGTATTTTGTAAGACATATACCCATAGATCCAAGCAGAGCCTGGTATATTCAAAACTGCTTTGCATCACACACGGCAATAAAAAAATAATTGACACTATAAATAAAGCTAGTCTGTAATCTTTAGTAAGAGGAGAGGGAATGTGCAACTTCAAGTACAAAAAAAGTGGCAAAGGACAACTGCACATTTAAGTTGAATTGAAATTAATTTCAATAAAGTGTGTGTATCTATTTTGGGAAAATTAAATGTTACAAAAGTAAGCCATGTGAGCAAATATCTATAGTAAATTGAATCAACTAATCTCACTGTATTTTCTTTTACCTTGAAGACTAGTCATCCGACTGGCTTTCTCATTTCAGAATGACGATTTGTGGTTATAACCCTGGAATTTTACTCCAATCAGCATAATCTGTTTAGTAAAATCAGCATAGGATCAAAGACCTCATAGAGGTAAGGTGTTGACCAGGCAGAGGTGCTAAAACATCATTGTATGTTGCAAACAATAGGAATCACACACACACCACCCCGATTAGTCTTCATGGAAAAAGAAAATACAGTGAGACCAGTTGATTTGACTTATTACTATGGATATACCATGACCTGAATGAATGAGATCCTGCACAGACACAATGTAAGCAAACATACATTTAGGGCAGAGACACGCTCAGATTCAGGGAGATTAGTTGCCCAGCGACAAATCTCGTTCTTCGGGGCGACTAATCTCCCCAAACTGCCTCCCGTCAGCTAGAATGTAAAGCACTCGGAGTGCCAACGAGAGGCGATTAGTAGACGAGCAACTAAATCTCCCGAATCTGAGCGCGTGTCTCTGCCCTTAAAAGGAGAAAACGTTGCACCAGTGAAGTAGCAATAAGAACCAGATATTTGATTTAATAATTCTGTGCAAAAGCCCGAAGATAACCAATTGATGATTTACTACGGGTTGTTAGTTTAGGGCAAATTTGCAGATGCAGTAGTAGGTACGCCTTGTAAAGTGTCTGAAAGCACATGGGAAAAAAATTTCCTTTATAAGAATATGGAGTAAATCATTGTATTTTTGTTCTACAATTAGTCAAACATGTATGATCCATTTATTATGTAACATCTTACTTCATGCTTTTTTGCATTTCCTTTTTTCTACTGTATGTAGGTCATATTGCACCAATACTGGAGATACACAAAGGTGTTTCAATGTCGCTAGGCAACCAAAATCACTGTCTCAGGTACAGGAGGAAGAGAGGCACTTGGTATCTGCAAGTATGGGATCTAAACATAACAGAAGCAGGTTCCATTGCACATATACTTTTACACATATTTGCAAATACATTGTATTCCAGGGTTTTACAGGTAGAAAAAGGCTTGGAGCTAATTACCCATCAGTCACAATTCCCCCATTGTGAATAAATCCCAGCAAAACATGACTTGAAATTTCTATACAGGTATGGGACCTATTATCCAGAGTTGGGATCTGGGGTTTTGCAAATAATCTTTTTGTGTTTAAATTATATTTTTTAGTATACATGAAGAAACCCAATACGATTGTTTTACCACCAATACTGATTAATTATATTATAGTGAGTATCAAGTACAGGTAAGTGACCGGTTATCCAGAATGCTCGGGACCTGGGGTTTTCCGGATAACGGATCTTTCCCTAATTTGGGTCTTCATAATTTAAGTCTACTAGAAACTCATTTAAATATTAAATAAACCAAATAGGAGGGTTTTGCTTCCAATAAGCATTCATTATATCTTAGTATGGATCAAGTACAAGCTACTGTTTTATTATTACAGAGAAAAAGGAAATCATTTTAAAAAATTTGGATTATTTGGATAAAATGGAGTCTATGGGAGACATTCCATTCTGATAAGGGATCCTATACCTGTATAAAGTAGTGCTTTTATTTATTTATTTTTACAGAAAAACTGGAAAATGTTTTTTAAAAATATAAATTATTGATTAAAATGGAGTCTATGAAAGATGGTGTTCCTGTAAATTACAACTATGGGTTTCGGGATCCCATACCTGTACTAGAGCTTGTACAGATATTCAGCACACAAACAAGCAGCAAAACAAGAGTTTTCTTTCAGTCTAGGACTAGATTAAAATTTGAGACCACAGTCCCGGGTACTCTGCCTTCTTTGACTTTGTGGTGTCCCAGGAATAGAATCAATTAAGTAGTAGATTTGGGACAACTCCACCTCCTCTTCTTTTCCATTTCTGACTTATTTTCTGAACCTGAGCATTGTGTGTTTTTTAATATTTATCCTATTTATTGCGGTCTCTCTTTAATCAATTCTCTCAACTTTAATTTATTGCTATGCACTATCGAGCACTTTCAATTTTATGAATTTTTGGTCAGTCCGGATGAAATTATTATTTTTCATTAATTGTTAAGCACTTGCACTTTAAAGTTTTTTAACTTAAAGTGATTGGAGGGGGTTACTATTAACTATTATATATCCTGTAGTAAAAGGATATACACTATTGTGAAATAGAATTGGCTATAGCTAAGGGTATATGTGTACCTAATTTTCTTAACCAATGTATATATAATAGAATGAACTGTATCACAATTATTTAATGAATTCATAATCATTGGACTTTAATCAGTTTTATCATAGCACAAGCACTTTTTTTGGGATTTATATTAAAGTAATTAGCAAAATTGCACGCAATTGAGACTATTTAATTAGGTAGGTTTAAACTACTAGAGACTGCTGAGTGAGTTTTGAAGCTAGTGGGGTACTTTTTCTCTTTTAAATCATTAACTTGTACTGACTAAGGTCAGACCTCCGCTTCTACCGCAGGATAAATTTATTTAACAAGGGATCACCTTTGTCTTTGATTGTTTTTTGTTTGATTATTTGGGTAATTTACATTACAATAGGGAAGATCTATCACAGAAATAATTAGCTATAGATTCTAGACAGCCCTCACATGTGTTATTAACTGCTTTGTTACTATATAAAAGCTTGTTGTCAGAATCTGCAGTGGCAAATTAATGACATGTGGGGCCCCTAGGCTACTGCTAAATCCAGATGCTGATACTTGCACCCGTGCAGCGGAGCTCGCTATGCAGTGTTGGATATGGTGAGCACCAGTAACATCACTGGATCAGGGCCTTGTCTGACTTCTTCTCACAGGAATTGCATCCAACTGGAAGCAGCAGCAAAAATAAATATAAATATTAAGCAATATGATTGGTCCAGGTAAATATTAGTGTACATTGGTAAACTCAAATATGAGACATGCATCTCCTGGATGGCCAATGAACCAATACAAATGGCAAATCAGGTGGTCATTCCACATTTACAGTTTGGCTGACCCAACTAGGGTCATGATCAAAGAGCCTGACAGGATGAACCATTCTGCACACAAATAGCAAGGATTATAATAGTTAATTTAGCATCAATAGGCAATAAGGCCCTAATTAATATTAGGGATGCACCGAATCCAGGATTCGGTTCAGGACCGAATCCTTGTTCCTGGCCGAACCGAATCCTAGTTTGCATATGCAAATTGTGGACAGGGCGGGATTTCACGTGACTTTTCATCACAAAACAAGGAAGTAAACCAATTTTTTCCACTTTTTCCTTTCCCGCCCCTGATTTGCATATGCAAATTAGGATTTGGCGCAGTATTCGCCCGAATCTTCCACGAAGGATTCGGCTGAATCCAAAATAATGGATTTGGCGAATCCCTAATTAATATACAATTGCAATAAATAATGGTTAAACAGGTCAACCTCTGGATATGTGGGGGCCTGAAAAATAATTTGCTATGGGGCCCAGTTATATCTAGTTACACCACTGTGTGTGTCCATTATACTTTATTTACTACATGTATGGGATCTATTATCCAGAATGCTTATCTTTCTGTAATTTTGATATTCATACCTTACTTAAAGGGATAGTCATGGGAAAAAATTCTTTTTTCAAAATGAATCAGTTAATAGTGCTGCTCCAGCAGAATTCTGCACTGAAATCCATTTTTCAAAAGAGCAAACAGATTTTTTTATATTGAATTTTGAAATCTGACATGGGGCTAGACATATTGTCAATTTCCCAGCTGCCCCAAGTCATGCGACTTGTGCTCTGATAAACTTCAGTCACTCTTTACTGCTGTACTGCAAGTTGGAGTAATATCACCCCCCTCCCTTTTTCCCCCCAGCCGCCAAACAAAAGAACAATGGGAAGGTAACCAGATAACAGCTCCCTAACACAAGATAACAGCTGCCTGGTAGATCTAAGAACAACACTCAATAGTAAAAACCCATGTCTCACTAAGACACATTCAGTTACATTGAGAAAAAAAAACAGCAGCCTGTCAGAAAGCATTTCTCTCCTAAAGTACAGGCAGAAGTCACATGACCAGGGGCAGCTGGGAAATTGACAAAATGTCTAGCCCCATGTCAGATTTCAAAATTAAATATAAAAAAATCTGTTTGCTCTTTTGAGAAATAGATTTCAGTGCAGAATTCTGCTGGAGTAGCACTATTAACTGATTCATTATATGGTGCTTACTAAAGCCATCATTTAGAAATGTTGCTTAGTGATGTTATTTAATTGTCGTGACCTGCTAAAACCTGTGCATTATTTAAAAAACCAAAAACAAAAGTACCCCTATGCAATGAATCTTGGTCTGTATAGAAGCCCTTGGCGTTTGGCCATATGCAAAATACTTCAATTAAAGCAAAATGTTCCCATTTTACTCCTCTGTTTAAAAAGTTCTAATTATACGTTACCTAATAAACTGCTTGGCGTTTTTTGGTGTTACTGATCCTTTAACTTGGCTATACATGTCCAGAAAGTCAAGCCATATTGGTTTAAGTGAACCAAATTGCCTAACCACATCTGAACACGGTGGCCATCATAGGAATTACAGCTTAGAAGATCAGCATTCTTAGAGGGGCGCTTTGGAATTTGATAGTGTACTGCTTGGAGATTTTGATCTATACATGTGAGAAATATCCATAAAACTATATATATTTGTTATCGGTGTGTTCAGGAGACAGAACTTTCCAAATATGCTATGTTTCTGTACATAAAACAAATTATGTTTCGGATATATGTGTTTGTATTATGGGAAGCTTGATTTTTAAAAATTTTTAGACACTTAGAAGCCTTCTATGGAGCCGATTCACAAAAGGTCATTATTCCTTATCATTTTGTGCGTTATTTAAGACGCGTTATTTAAGGAACGATTCAAAGTATTTTCACATGCGCTAATAGACATATCGCAAGCATTAATTCTACATTACTGCACAGCACTATTCTAATTGCATTACGATACTTATAGAATATAATTAATCCTAAAGCATTATTGACGAACATCTTTTAAACAATAAAATCATAAAATAGTGCGATAATTACTGTGAAATGTAACACTTCCCAGGAGTAGGCTTTACTAAACAACATCAGATGGATTAATAGAGGAAGGTGTAGTGAGGAGCTGTAGGGCAGCAATCAAAGACCTTTAGGAGTAAACTGGAGCTTTACCTAAAGCCACTAACAAATTTTCATGATACCTTCTGTGTCATGGGATTATAGTAAATTTCCCAGGGAAAGGAATGACTAGAATATTGTAAAAAGAGATTTCTACTCTGCCAGTGGCATCCTGAATGTCTTAGCTGCTATAAATTGCACTATTAACGTGTGACAATATCAAATGCCTTAAAATATCACACAAAATAACTATAAAACACCGCACACAATTCAGCTAAAATGAACATAAAAATATTGCTTCTTAAGTTAGCCAAGTGAAATTTCAATGAATTGATCGTTAATTCTAAAAATTTAAGAAGTGAAATAATTTTTAAGGCATGCTATAAATAACACTCACTTTTTCGACCTTTAGTGAATCGGCCCCTAAATCTTTTTACAGAAGTGGAATTACACCAAAATTCTAGCATATTTTGAAAGCTTAGGTTGTCCTGAAAAAAAAAAGATATTGTTTTCCTGGGTAAACTAAAAGACCCTCCCAGGAAAGGCCCCTAAACTGAACGAGCACAAAAGGTTAGAAAATGGTCTGCCAATAAAAGTACCAAGGGGGGGGGTCACCAATACTTTTGTAATAAGACCCTTGGGGACTGAGAGAGACCAAAAGGAAAACATTTTGTACATGCAGATTGTTTACTGCAATTCTTAGGAATTCTCTGTGTTCTTCCGCTATTAGGACATGGAAATAGACATCTTTTAAGTCTGCTGGTTAAGGGCTAGTCCACACGGGGAGATAGCCACGCGTTTGCGGTGACAAAGCGCCGCGCCAGTCGCCGCGACCGGCGCAGGCGACAGTTTTGTATGGGCGCCTATGTAAAAACGCCTGTGCTAACCACACGAGGCGATGCGCTTTTCAACAGTCACCTGAAAATGCCTCGCCAGGCTTTTTCAGGCAACTGTTGAAAAGCGCATCGCCTCGTGTGGTTAGCACAGGCGTTTTTACATAGGCGCCCATACAAAACTGTCGCCTGCGCCGGTCGCGGCGACTGGCGCGGCGCTTTGTCGCCGCGACCGCAAACGCGTGGCTATCTCCCCGTGTGGACTAGCCCTAAAAAGTCACCTTTTGACATTGCCTGCATGATCGCTATCAGGGAATCAATCTTGAATTTTTTTGCCCTTAGGAATTTGTTTAGTTTCCTCATGTCCAAAACTGGTCTGAAGTTCTGGGGAGTTTTGAATTGGAAACCTTTAAACTCTTCCTGGGGCCATACTAATTCTACTGACTTTGCATTGAACCAGGTGTATTCCTGAACCACTGGCCCACTTGAGTCTGAATTTTTGAAAATAGAATTCACGAAGCGCTCTTCAGGTGACCGACAAACTCTAGAAGAAATCCCTACCTCCCTGTGTCGAGCACCCACGCATCTTGAATAGTTTCGGCCCATACATGGAAACATTTTGACAATGTGCCCCCAATCATGTATTGGGCCAAGACACCCTCATTATTGTGAGGATGTAGAAGGACCCGAAGAAAAAACATCGGACCTTCTTGAAGATGTCTAAGCACCTTGATGGCCAGATTACAAACAACTGGATTGCTCGGAATACTCCTTGCTGGCTTTTTCGAAGATATAAGATCTTTATCTCTAATAAAGGTCAATTCATAGTGGACCCTCTGTCCTTTACTCCTGCGGCAAAAAAAACGATTTTCCCTCCTGATACCTCAACGTTCCTTCCAATTTTTCTCTGAACAACATCTCACCTACAAAAAATGGCTTAGGTTAGCTTTAGATGCTGCGTCAAATAACAGGGGACCTTTTTACCCATAAAGTGGATCACCGTACCAGAGACCACCCCTTTAGAATAGTAGAAAAGAACTTTCATTTGAGGCTTGGATGATTTTTTGGACAGACATAATATCAAAGGCTATTCTGATACTAAACTCTATAGTTGGTATGGGTATATAGAATTTAATTAAAAGTAGGGAGGGTGTGTGTATGGATGCTGGGTTTTTATTTGGAGGGGTTGAACTTGATGGACTTTGTCTTTTTTCAACCCAGTTTAACTATGTAACTATGTCAGCAGCCCATGGCTTAAGTGCTCTCCGGGCTGCTACTGATAAAGCCATAGATCTTTCAGAAAAATGGACCAAACCCAAAGAAGCTTTTTAAATTAACTCTATTGGTATATTACAGTCTGCTCACATATCCAACAGTTTAGGTCTTTTCACATTTTAAGAAATTACCTCACTCAATTTGGACAGCCAACGTTGAGGGCCCTGGAGACTGATGTTAGTGCTACCGCTGGCTTGCAAGCAGCTCCTGATGCAACAAAAGGGCTTATAATGGCTGCATTGTCTACCAGCAAAGTAATCTCTGGTTCATCAATGGAATATTTATTAAATTTCCCTGCTGTCTGTGCTCTCTCTTCTGTTTTGGTCCATTCATTCAGAATTATCTTAGACAAATGAACAGGAAAACAGGCAATCTTCTTCTTAGAAGAAGGAAATAATCTCTCAGCAGATGAAACCTTTGTCGACTCTGTAGGAAAAGTCAGAGTTTGCCTCACTGATTCTTCAGAGAAGGAATCTATATCCCTAGCATGAGAGTGCCTAGGCCGTTTCTTAGAAAGAGACACCTCTTGGAAGTCTTGACTTAGAGGCTAAAGGATCCGCAAACAATTGATTCCACTCTGTGAATCCTAAAGTTGATTCCTGATGTTGTTCAACCAACACAGATGTTTTTTTGGTGCCTTGTCTTTCTTTGCTTCTAAAGCAGGGAGGCTATGAGCTAATCAGGAATAGTATGTATTAATCTCCAATCACATACTCTCCATTATGTATGAGAGAGAGAGAGAGAGAGAGAGAGAGAGAGAGAGAGAGAGAGAGAGAGAGAGAGAGAGAGAGAGAGAGAGAGAGAGAGAGAGAGAGAGAGAGAGAGAGAGAGAGAGAGAGAGAGAGAGAGAGAGAGAGAGAGAGAGAGAGAGAGAGAGAGAGAGAGAGAGAGACACAAAATAAAGAGTCCCACACTGATCACTTCTGGATACAGCACCACTGCGACTTGCAAACAGACTAGGTGGAAGTATGCCAGAAATAAATAGAACCAGCATATCTATTCCTGAAGCTGTTCCACACATAAGGCATCTACATTCCCCAGGTCCTAAACAAGTTTTGGCACCAAAACCGGACTTCCGGTCTGCCTTTACGAGCTGATCAAGCGCCTCATGCACCACACAAGATGGTGCCTGCTTGGGATGACCAAGTGGAGTCTCCTCTAACCCGCCCCCAGCATTCGACTTCCGCGCTCCAGCCGCTCTCTTCTGGGTGCTCGAGTCACTTTTGCTGACTACACGGTGGCTGATCTTAGCGCGAGTAAAAAAAATAAAAAGTTGTCAGAGAATTAGGTAGATAAATCGGTAGCTTTTAGGTGCAAGCGGTGGATTTCTCAGATTTCTATATCTAAATCCACCACATGGGCAGCTTTTTTTTTTTCTTTCTTTTTTTCAACATGCCAAGCTCAGCCGTTAGGCATTAGCCTCATTAGTATTAGCAGGCATTTCCATACTGTTCAGTGCAACCATTAGCATGTCATCCACAATCTCCTCTAAATTAAGAGCATCAAAGAAGCAAATGTTCATGTTACAAAGTAGAATATTTGCATAGTTTGATATGAACAGGTTGTAGCTAATCACAGAAGGCTGGATTCTTTCTGGTATTTCATTAAAACCATGACTCAAGTATACTTCTTTAGAAAAACCTGTATTTACACTAAACTTTGTGGACAATAGAACATTCATAATATAATAAGCATCACCTGAATAAAAAAAGTCACAGTCATGCAGGTTTTTCAGGGGTTGCAATGCATGCCTTTATAATAATGTGTTCAAGGAAACTTTTTTTAGGACATGATCAGATGTTCTATTTGACCAATTGGCTTTCTCTCCATCATTGGTTCCAGAACAGTGTAGAAAGCATAGTGCAGTGGGACTGGGTAGCATTTGCTGGTGGCCAGCTGTTAACATTTGCAAATAATGCCCATTTGCTCTTTCAGACATCCGCACATTTTCAGCTTGGATGGTATTAAGGGCTAAACTTTTTTGTGGTCATATATATTTTTTTTGGAATTGTGCCTGTTTTTTAACTCTAACCTTGTTATGAGTTATAAGAGGGATACTGATCAAATGTTGGACATTAAAGTTCAATATGACTTTTAGCATTTACTGAATGGCCAATTCTTAGCAACTTTTCAAATGGTAATTTTTAATAAAGTTTTTTTATTAATGTTTTAAGTATTTGCCTTCTTCTAACGCTTTCCAGCTTTCAAATGGGGGGGGGGGGGGGGGGGGGGTCTATGACCCCCATAGCCCATAAACCACTGCTCTGTGAGACAATTATACTGTTATTTTTTGTTACTTATCTATTCAGGTCCTCTCCTATTCATTGAAATTAAAACTGAAGCCTCTCAGACAATGTTAAGTGGACCTGACAGTCATGCAGTATTTTTAGTTGCAGGCCAGAAAAAGGCAGTATAGTGTTTAGCAGCAGTCCTTTACGAAGATGTTTATTATGCCTGGTTCATATTTATTGCTGTGCAGAACTGTTGACATTAGAGGGAACACTCTAGAGTCCTCTGCAGAACCAATTTGTTACACCTGAACCCGACCCGCAACCCTCATACTTTACCCGCTTGGACCCGTTACCCGACCTGCCAGTACCTTATCTGCAACCTGATTCGCGGACCATCAAGAAACAGGAAGTGCTGTCATTGTAAACCGGAAGTGACATCATTAGAAGTAGGCGTAATCCGAACAAACAGAGTAAAACAGGAAGTGCTGTCATTGTAAACTGGAAGTGGCATCATTACAAGTAGGCACGATAAGAAAAATAAAAAGAGAGTAAAACTCACTATTGAGAAGACCGCGACCCGTCCCACAAACCTGGAGAACCGACAACCTGCGTCTATACCCGCTCCCGAAACTTCATCCTGCAACCCACAGGTTACCGCAGGTTTTTGCGGGTAACCCGCAGGACTCTAGCACACTCTATAGCAGGCCAGACATAACCAAAAAAATGCTTTGCGTGTGTAGGTCAAGGAAATTAATAAAATTCCTCTTTAAATCACAGTAGAAGGTGAGGTGCAAAAGATGCCCTGGGCTCTAGATACATGTACTGAAACCTGTTTACACAAGCAACATTTAAACCAGTGGCTCACAAGCAACATGTTTCTCACCAACTCCTTGGATGTTCTCAGTGGCCTCAAAACAGGTGGCCTGGAACATAGTATTTGTACCTGTATAAAGAACTAGACAGATTACCAAGAGTGATGATAAATTAAACATTTTCTAATTGGACCAGTGTTAGTGGAGTACAGCAGGGGTCTGTACTTGGTCCTTTGCTTTTCAACTTGTTTATTAAAGTTACAGTAACATCAAAAAAAGTGTTTTAAAGTAATACAAATATAATACAGTGTTGCCCTGCACTGGTAAAACTGCTGTGTTTGCCTCAGAAACACTACTATTGTTTATATAAATAAAGCTGCTGTGTAGCAATGGGGGCATCCATTCAAAGGAGAAAAGGTTCAAGTTACACAGCAGATAAGCTCTGTACAACATAATAGTGTTTTCTATTATCCGCTATTTAACCTGTGCCATACAGCCTTTTTTCAATTTCTGCCATTGCTACACAGCAGCTTGTTTATATAACTTATAGTAGTGTTTCTGAAGCAAACAGATCAGTTTTACCAATGCAGCACAACCATACATGATATTTTCATTACTTTAAAACACAAATTTTTTGGTGTTAATGTTGCTTTAATGACCTGGAGGTGGGCATTGAAAGTACCATTTCTATTTTTGCTGATAATACTAAATTGTGCAGAACTATAGGTTTCATGCAGGATGCTGCCACCAGGGTCGGACTGGCACAGTTGGCGCCCACCGGGTTCTGAACCTCGGGGGGCCCCGCATGCATGTGCAAAAGCCAGTGCGCCATGCGCATGTGTGAATGGCAGACGCACTGCGTGCATGCGCGAACGTCAGGACCACCGCGCACATGGGCGAACAACAGGCTCACCACGAGCATGCGCTACCAGCGAGCACGCTTTGCCGCACACATTTTTTTTTTCGGAGGCCAATCTAGGACCAGGTCTGGGCCCAAGAGGGCCGGGGCCCACTGGGTTTTTTCCCTGTTTCCCACCGGCCCAGTCCGACCCTGGCTGCCACTTTACAGTGGTTGGAAAAATGGGCACCAAACTGGAAAATAAGGTTCAATGTTGATAAATGCAAGGTTATGCATTTTTGCAAAAATAATATAAATGCAAGTTATACACTAAATGGCAATGTGTTGGGAGTTTCCTTAACCGAGAAGGATCTAGGGTTTATTGTAGATAACAAGTTGTCTAATTCTGGGCAGGGTCATTCTGTGGCTACTAAAGCAAAAAAAATTCTGTCTTGCCTGAAAAAGGGCATTAACTCAAGGGATGGAAACAGAATTATGCCTCTTTATAGGTCCCTGGTAAGGCCAAACCTGGAATATGCAGTGCAGTTTTGGACTTCAGTCCTTAAGAGGGATATAAATGAGAGAGTGCAAAGATGTGCAACTAAACAGGTTAGAGGGATGGAAAACTTAAATTATGAGGGTAGGCTGTCAAGGTTGCGGTTGTTTTCCCTGGAAAAAAGGCGCTTGTGAGGGGACATGATTACATGATTGATTCAATTGAGTAACTGAAGTCAAATACTACAAAGTATCAACACACCCGCAGGTTAAATAATGTATCAATAGCCAAAAAATGTTTGAGGACTTACTCAATGGTAACAGTTTGTATTGACTGTCGCCACCCTGCAGTCCTCCAGTTAACCAGTTCAGGTGTTTTCAGAAATACACAAGTAACTAAAATTCCATTTTTATTTCACTCATTTTAAAAAAGCAGAC